>NW_022713185.1:0-1205 GCF_011630105.1 Anneissia japonica
CTGCGTATTTCGAACATCGAATACATTGCTGTTAGCGCTCTAGTATTCTTATTATATCTCTATGAATAATATGTATACTAAGCCTGAAGGTGGCGCTTTACTACGACGGCCATCTTGGATTGTACACATACATAACTCTGCATTGCTGCGCCATCTTGTCAGCACTCTAGTTGTTTAATAGCTCTATGGATGGTTCACATACATAACTCTGCATTGCTGCGCCATCTTGTCAGCACTCTAGTTGTTTAATAGCTCTATGCTCTATCTACGGCTCTGTACTTAGCAACAGAAGGGCGCCCTGTACGTTGGGCACGAAGTATAGGAAACTTGCATGGTTAAAAAGAAGGGCGCCGCCTACGTTGCGAGAACTCTATCTTGTATTTCTAGTATCTTTGGCAGTACCCTTTAGTTGGCAAAAGTATTTGTTGTTAAATTGAAAATTATTGTGTGTAAGTATAAATTTGATGATAGATAAGATGTCGTCTGTGTAAAGCTACGTTTTGATCACATTAAACCTGGATTCCGGTCCAAAGTCCGGAGAAAAAATTGTGAAAAATAGGTTCAGTGGTAAAGAATAGGACCGTTCACATCATATTCGTACGATTTCCTATCCGGAGGCGGACCGATGGATCTGAGAGCCATTTGTATCCTGAAATCTAAGTTTTTTTTTTTTCTTGGACCAATCAGCAACAAGCTTGGTGGTTTGAACCAAACGAACGCATACGTACTTAACCCGAACAACCGTGTTCCATGCGCGATGTGAACGCAGCGTTCAAAAAACGTAGCAACTCACGTTTTTTTTGTCCGGGCTTTCAGAACGGATCCGGGCCAGGAATATGCGCGTGTCAACAAGCACACTGTTGCTGTGAGACCTTAGCAACAATATCCAAGGAACATGCCTTAGCGGAAAGGTTCAGCACTCAGGTTGGCCAGCACATCATTTCCTGACCCAAGATGCCTTTCGAAATAACATTGGTGCACAAGCTGCAGCAGGGGTGGCGCCAGGACCTGCCCGACGGAGGGGCTAAAGGCCCCGACGGGGGGCTAGTGGAGCGAATCGAGTCTCACTTGGCTGGGGCCAGGGGGCCGCCTAGGGCCCCTGGTGGCCGCCTAGGGCCCCTGGTGGGGGTCCAGGGGGCTTCGCGTTACTATAACTTCATGTAGGCTATGCTTTCTAATGTTGACATCAGCTTCCAAAACCAAAA
>NW_022713186.1:0-1260 GCF_011630105.1 Anneissia japonica
AATATATTTGTCTGATTTAAAAAGGAAGTAAATAAATGTTAAATTGAATTGAATTGAATTGAATGTCACGAACCGCGAACCCTAACCAATCGTCCAGCCGATCTGGAAAGACGAGCCAAAACACCTTCAATCCGGCACTCTCGTCTTTGGAGCACACGCACGCGTACGGTTCACTCTTGTAATGGAGGTGTGTCGCGAACCGGAACAGGACCTGCATCAGTACGTACGTGTGCGGAGCGCAGTCCAGGAGGCAATCGTTGGGCGCCTCTTCCGAAGTGACTTCAACGCACACGACCTTCATGGGCTCACGAAACACGAAATCCTCATCGACGCGATTAAACGATTGCACCTCACATGGTTGTAGATCCTCCTTCTCGCTTTCAAAATAATGTGCTTCCATCTTTTCTTTATAACTTCTTATTGAAATGAAGAAATTTGAAATGGCACAGCTGCTTATAACTCGAATTTTTTTTCATGACGTCATGGGTACCCAGCCAATCATAATGATCGTTTGTAGTTGCAAGTCAATCCAACCCACATGACGTCATGGGTACCTGCAGTAATGAAACATATGAGATACGAAGACGTCACGTCTGAGAATCGCGGACACGTCTGTGTACTCGACGTTCGTCCGAGTACACTGAGTCTCGAAATTTTTTCAAGCCCAGAAAAGTCTAGAAATTTTTTCTAAGTCCAGAAATTTCGAAATTTTTTCTAAGTCCAGAAAAGTCGAAAATTTTTCTAAGTCCAGCTTTTCAAAAATTTGTCTAAGTCCAGAAATCTCGAAATTTTTTCTATGTCCAGAAATTTCGAAAATTTTTCTAAGTCCAGAAAAGTCGAAATTTTTTTTAAGTCCAGCTTTTCAAAAATTTGTCTAAGTCCAGAAATCTCGAAATTTTTTCTAAGTCCAGAAAAGTCGAAATTTTTTCTAAGTCCAGAAAAGTCGAAATTCTTTCTAAGTCCAGAAAAGTCGAAATTTTTTCTAAGTCCAGGTTTTCAAAAATTTGTCTAAGTCCAGAAATCTCGAGAAATTTTTTCTAAGTCCAGCTTTTCAAAAATTTGTCTAAGTCCAGAAATCTCGAAATTTTTTCTTATTCCAGAAAAGTCGAAAATTTTTCTAAGTCCAGAAATCTCGAAATTTTTTCTAAGTCCAGAAAAGTCGAAATTTTTTCTAAGTCCAGAAAAGTCGAAATTCTTTCTAAGTCCAGTAAAGTCCACAATAGTCGAAAAGTACAACGAAGAGAAAAAAAACTAACAATT
>NW_022713187.1:0-696 GCF_011630105.1 Anneissia japonica
CCTTCAGTTTAAAGTTCTTTGACATTTGAATAAAAATATATAGTGGTATTATATCAAGAGGAAAAGCATACTGTCACTGAAATAACAAGAAGATTAAAATACACTATTCTTGCATTCCTTAACAGACTTTTATTATGCTGTGAAATTTTCAGTAAATGGAAGAAAGATTTTTAACATGTTCCCTCGAAACCTTACGAAAAATCTATTGCGAAAGATTTTTGTTCTAATAATACATAGCTCTTTCCTCTTCACAATTTATCAATATCAGCAGGGAAGAAACAAGTCTTTTACTCCCCTCCATAGTGTCCCCTCCATAGAATCAAGCATCAGCATTAAAATCAGCATCAGCATTGGAATGGGCGTCAGCATCGGCATCAGAGTATCATCATCACGAGCAGCATCAGTATCATTATCATGTATCAGTGGCACACTAAAGGTGGATTCAAGTGATCCACTTCAAAATAAGTTAGAATATAAAAATAAAAAGTTTTAAATTCAATACATCTTCTCTTATATGCTCACAACACAGTGTGAGTATATAACAATTGTTCATTATTAATAAAGCGGAATGATAAATGTGTACTCACAATGACCATCTACATTGAGGGCTGTCTGACGACACTTCCCTTACATACACACACACACACACACACACACATACATGTGAAGTAGCTATAACCGATGACATTGAAAACA
>NW_022713188.1:0-1604 GCF_011630105.1 Anneissia japonica
ATACCATGGAGGAATTAGTTCTAAACTAATTCCTCCATGTATATACATATATAGTATTTTCGCATAATAATCAAGGTTTCAACCGTAGGTTTGATTAGACATCATAGTAATAAAATGTCTATAATTCAACCTACTGTTGGACCTCTTTTATTTTATATTTTATATAATTATACAAATATAACATAGGCCTATAGGCCTACATGATAATAAATTTAGTATGCAGAAACCACCTCCTCGTATACATACATATTATTATAATGAACTATTCTATTGTGATGAAAGTGATTATATATATATGGAGAAAATTAGTATCGTTAGTCAATACAAATTCTAAGCATTACGTGTAATGCGATTGACCACCCTAACTTTTCCAACAGGTTATACAGTTTAGTGGTAATATAATAATTCTGCTCTGGGCCCACCCTAGTCTAGTAACCGATGTAGAGTAGAGTAGTCTCAAAACATCATGCACATGTAGCCTACGAGTCGTTTCTTATCATTTGATATAGGCCTTATTACTTCATGATATAATGTAAGATTATCTCACCATTGATGTCATCTTCGTTGTCTGTGATTTGCTTCTCAAGGATGAAAATCAAAGAGCGCAAACGAATTGACGGAAGATTTTGCCCTCGTTCCTATGGTGTAAAGAACTTGACAAGAACTAAAATCGATCTGCGCAACTTGTGGCTTGCTCTTTAGCACCTCTCTGATTGGTCACTTGTCTAAAGCTTATTTAATCACTGCAGTGATTGGCGGCGCCATGCTGTCACTCAACAATAACCGTTTTACAGTATAATACGAATACGATAGTCATCACAATTAATTGTTGCGGATTTTGTACTAAACACTTTTTATTGTAGTCGTATGTCAATGAAATAAATTGAAGCTTATGTTAATTCTATTCAAATCCCGGTCAATTTACAAAGACTAGTGAAAAAGGAGGCACAGAAGCCATTTGTATTGGAATCGGTATAAACGCATTATCTTTTAAGGGAAAACATATATGAAATGAATATTTATTAAAATAAAGCTTCGGTAAAAAAAAAAAAACCCTGTTTAGTAAAATAACACACGTTTGCCAATAAGTTAGACTGGCTTAGAAGTTTGCCTTTGCCGGGAAAATATATTGAAATCGATCCAACGACTTGCCTCAATCAAAGGGTGATTACTGGAACTGAAAGTATAAATCAAAGGAACTTACCAGTATTAATTGGCAGCCAGGGGAGTGGGTGGGGAGGGGACGGGAGTGTTGAACAATAATAATAATAATAATAATAATAATAATAATAATTATTATTATTATTATTAATATTATTATTATTATTATTGTTATTATTATTATTATTATTATCATTCATCCCATTATTTTCGTTATCATTATCAAGATCGTTAATTTATATTTAATTAGTTTCATTAAGCGCAGTATTGCTGATTGTGCTAGTAAAGAGTGGAACCACCAGTACATACATTAAGTTCATAAATATTTATTCACAAATCAGTACAAAAACACAGTATATTTACAGTATTGTATATATATATATATATACTGTCTCTTATACACATCCTAGATGTGTATAAGAGACAGACCTTAATTAGAATTA
>NW_022713188.1:1611-1985 GCF_011630105.1 Anneissia japonica
ATTTTGCTAATCTTTTCATATTTTTGCTATTATCAAATGTTTTAAATTGAAATGTCGTATACTCAGCAAGTATATATATGCGTATATACAGTCTTCCTTTAATATTCTTTTCACGATAATATAATTGGTCGAATTCTGAGAGATAATGGATGAAATATTTGTTCATATAGTAAAATAAAAAAAAGTTTGGTACCAATAGATAGACTATCTTATAAGCTTTCATATGATGTGGAACATACAGTAATTGAATTTGATATGTTTTATATCTCCGACTATGGTTTTATAGTAAAATGTACCTGACATGACCTTTACTGACCTCTAAACCTTTAATCAAGCAGTTATGTCTCGTTAGACGGGCTGCTCCAAGATCCTCA
>NW_022713189.1:0-3588 GCF_011630105.1 Anneissia japonica
TCACAAAAAATGAGAGGCAGGCCATCGCCAATTTGCGTCAGCGTGATGATATTATCATCAAACCACTGATAAAGGCTCTGCCACTGTCGTAATGGACATTAAATTCTATGAAGAGGAGTCCTTAAGACAACTAAACAATCCTCTTCACTATCGGAAGCTCACAGAGGACCCCACTCCGGAAATTTCTAAGGAAGTGGAAAAATCTGTATTAAAGATGATTAAAAAAGGTTCCATCGATCCCAAAATTGGACCCCATCTCATCCAGGTCGATCCGGCACCAGGACGTTTCTATGTCCTACCCAAAATCCACAAAGCAGGCCATCCTGGCAGACCCATTATTTCGGGCAACGGTACTGCTACAGAAAAAATCTCTGAGTCCCTATGTTGTTGCTCTCCCCTCGTACATTCAGGACTCCACGGACTTTATCCGCAAAATTAACCAAATTTCAAATTTACCTAATAATACTGTTCTGGCTACACTATGATGTTTCGTCATTGTATACTAATATCCCTCATGAAGAAGGTGTTAATGCGTGCATTTCAAATTACAAGCAAATTCGGGGCAAAACCCCATCTAAATCACATCTCCGTGAACTTATCTTGCTGATTCTGACCAATAATAACTTTGTTTTCGGCGATGGTCATTACCTTCAAATTCATGGCACAGCGATGGGCACCAAAATGGCTCCATCTTTTGCTAACTTATTTATGGGACAATTTGAGGCCAATTTCCTGTCCCTACAGCCCAAGAAACCAGATGTTTGGTTTCGCTACATTGATGATAATCTTCATGATCTGGACCATTGGTGAAGATAGTTTGGATACGTTCATATTGAACATTAATTCAGCTCATTCCACAATCAAATTCACTGCTAACAAATCCACAAGCAGTGTAGATTTTTTGGACATTACCGTGACCATGGAAAATGGTGCACTTAAAACTGATCTCTTCCGTAAACCCATGGATAAGCATATGTACCTGCTCCCTAGCAGCTGTCACCCCCCCCGCACTGTACAAAAAACATTCCGTACAGCCAAGCATTGCGCTTGAGACGCATTTGTTCTTCGGATTTAGATTTTCAGAATCGAACAGAAGAACTATCCGGACATCTCCGGAATAGAAATTATCATCGAGGACCCATTGAAAATGCTATAAAAAAAAGCAAAGGACATACCTCGTGTTCAAACACTGACGTACAAACCACGTCAACGATCAACATGAACATGTTGAAAATAACTGCATAAATGACAGTGATAAACAGTGTGCTGTACAACCGGTACTCTATCTCTGCCAATAAACATCCGAATTACTTATAATACACGACTCGAGTGCGCGTGCCTTTATTATAATTTGAGAAATATGAGAAAAAGCGTGTAATGATAAGATTGACTTTCGGCACATGGTGAAATAAATTAAAAATACATCAAAGACAATTGAGTTTTATTTTCAATGGAACACCACAGGGAATAATTTGATCGATGATGATGAATGTTATTATAATTAAGAGTGTCATTTCCAGTAATCTTAGAGAGGTACTGTTGCCGAAATCACAGACCCTGGAAATGTTCCCTCCCCAGCCTTTAACTATGGTGTGGACTAATGGCTTTGAAGGTAGGTAGGTCTAAATCAAATACATCATCTACAATGTTTTAATATTTATTTTCTGTAGTACATCACACATATTTATTAGATATCTCTATGGTTGCCAAAAATCGCTGGTAAAAGATCATGAGAAATTCGTTGGGCTTCATTTTGACTATTTATTATAATGGTGACGTGAAGACAGTGAAAATAAAAGTATCATTTCCGATCATCTAGAGCTACTATTTCCTAAAATGTTCGCACCTCAGGCCAAACAATGGTGGGCCTCACTCGCTGGGACAGCCAAGAAGGTTAAAACACATTGAAATAAAACTAATGAAGTAGTAAAAATTAAATAATTTATTTGACATTTCATTTTTACAACAGTGGCAGCACACAAGAAAGTGGGGAAATCATTCTTAAACCAAATAACAGTGCTGGCTCTACAATTATTTCATTTTTCTGATTTTTTTTTTAATTACAAGTTTATTTTTCTAGAAAAAATCAAAGTAACGCGATTATCTGAATTTTTGAAATTTAATAAATGCAGTGTTATAATTAAATTGTATTTATCCAATAATACAAAATACAGAAGTGAATAATATGGGAAAACACGTGACGAACACGTCTACAAGGTGCAGTTCCTTACAATCGAAACACAAAAATTGAAATATATATTTATTTTTTAATTACAAGTTCATTTTTCTAGAAAAAATCAAAGTAACGCGATTATCTGAATTTTTGAAATTTAATGAATGCATTGTTATAATTAAATTGTATTTATTTAATAATACAAAATACAGAAGTGAAGGATATGGGCCAACACGTAACGAACACGTCTACAAGGGCCAGTTCCGTACAATTGAAACACAAAAATAGAAATATATATTTTAAAAATGACAGGACAAACACGGAAACAAACACATTTAAAAAAAATGGTGGACACGTCAGGACGTAAAGGAAAACAACCACGACGACAATAAAGGAAAAGAAAATCATAAAAAAAGAACAAGGGAAACAATAATTGCCACTGACAATACCCTGATTCAACATAACAGCATAATGTGTCACAGACATCGACTGTAGGGCCATATTATTCCTAAGTCTTTTTTAAAAAATGGAGAAAAAATATTCAAATTTTAAGTCTGAATCAGTGCCATTCCCGGGCATCAGGTACCATAATCATAATTTGCTTTGCGTCTCCCAGTATAGAACAGACTAGTTCCTTGTTCCTCCACCATTTGGACTCAATATTAGGAACGTTCTCCCAGTACACTAAATTAAACCAATGGCATTTCAATTTATTCTGGATAAATCATTTGGCTTATTTATTGAGGCTTGCCTCTAAAGTTTAGCTTTGGCCTTCCTGTTTACTTGTTTAGGCTGTTTATTCTTATCTCACCCAGCCTATTGTTTCCAATCATACAGCTATAGTGTTGGTTGGCACTGTCGACAATCATATTTAAACTGAAATAAGGAAAACCGTTCATTTTACCTCTTTTTAGATAAGCCATTGTTTTAAAATCATCCAGTGCTCGTTCTGCATTTATCTCATTTTTCAGATCCTTTTTGATTACCATGTTATTTATCTGGAAAAAACAAAAGTACATGAATTGCCTGAGTTTTATTTTCAATGGAACACCACAGGGAATAATTTGATCGATGATGATGAATGTTATTATAATTAAGAGTGTCATTTCCGGTAATCTTAGAGAGGTACTGTTGCCGAAATCACAGACCCTGGAAATGTTCCCTCCCCAGCCTTTAACTATGGTGTGGACTAATGGCTTTGAAGTAGGTAGGTCTAAATCAAATACATCATCTACAATGTTTTAATATTTATTTTCTGTAGTACATCACACATATTTATTAGATATCTCTATGGTTGCCAAAAATCGCTGGTAAAAGATCATGAGAAATTCGTTGGGCTTCATTTTGACCATTTATTATAATGGTGACGTGAAGACAGTGAAAATAAAAGTATCATTTCCGATCATCTAGAGCTA
>NW_022713190.1:0-1252 GCF_011630105.1 Anneissia japonica
ACTGATTTGCACTCTCACTCGTCACACATGCACTACATATAGTACAAATAATTATGATACACCCTAAAATTAAGCATATGAACTGTTTCTATAGTCGGAACCGAATAATTCAGACAAATTCACTTGTAAAGCGTTAAAAAAAATCAGTAAAATGTTTTCACGGTACCTGAACTGAATTTAAGTATACTTTGTGTCTGGAAAAAAAAATATTAATGAATAGTAAATTAGCTATTTAAAAAAATAAATCAGAAAGAGGGATGTCATCGTGAGATTTGCCTGAAAGTCCTGATTGGTGCACAGGGCAGACGTGTGACATGGATAGTTTCAGCTTGGAGAGGACTTCGCCCTCCAGAGGCCCGATAACGGCTGAAATTATGGTGATGATGAACATATATCTCATACTGTCAGTTGGTTGCTTATTCAATACATTACTCAATTAATCATTATGCATATTATTACTAAGCATTTATAGTCAGGTGCACTATAGGAAATGGAAGCCAAAGGATCTATTATTTCACGAAAAACTTCTAGAAGCCCGCAGGGCATGAAGCTTATGTTTGAAGGAAATAATGGCTGCTGTGGCTTCACTTCCTATAACGTACGAAATTCTTGACTACAAATTGCTTTTAAGTCAGTTGTGACGTCCATCACCTTTTCTATGGCCCTTATGAACAGTGATGACGCCAGGACCTGTCCGACGGAGGGGCTAAAGGCCCCGACGGGAAGGCTAGTTGAGCGAATCGAGTCTCACTTGGCTGTGGCCAAGGGGGCCGCCTAGGGTCCCCAGTGGGGGTCCAGGGGTGAAGCCACGGATATTTTTGACGAATTATGGCAAATTTTTAATACTTATTTGATCGGTATCGAGCTACTATAATAATACTATATCTTCATGTAGGATATGTTTCTTAATGTCGAAATCAGCTGCCACAACCAAAATATTTTGAATAAAACGAGAAACAAAGAGAATGCAATTTAACCATCTAATTTATTTTCAAATCCTCATTCTTGAAAGTGAAATTCTACATTTTGGAAATTTTGCATAAAATTTGTTGTCAAGGGGTCGAGGCTACCCAAACGAGTATTCATAACAGAACGCAGATTATTTTTAATTAATGTCATTGATTATTATTATTATTATTATTATTATTATTATTATTATTATTATTATTATTATTATTTTTATTATTGTTATTGTTGTGTTTGTGATGAAAAGGTAACAAAAATAGTTTAATGAAAGTAAATAATTATTTTT
>NW_022713191.1:0-1081 GCF_011630105.1 Anneissia japonica
TTTATAGGTCATAATGGCTGATCGGACATTATGACGTCATCATATTGCCATCTGAATTCAACAAAATGAATATTATCGATTACCTCATTTTAGCAAATGCGCATTTGAGCGTATCTAGCTTATTTTTGATGGATTGTCTTCCAACTTTGAGTATGTTGTAGCTGAGGCAATTGTCTTTCATATATGTAGCAATTTTTTACATTTTGATGACGTCATCATGGTCAAAATATAGGGTTTTGCTTACCCCCTCATCTTTCTTTCGTCCAGCCTTTGATGACCCCATAATAACCTTAATCAGTCGTGATTTCTGAATCATATTTAGTGGGTATAAACTTCAGGTCATGGTTAAATGTTATGTACATTATATTTTGTGCGCACGTAATAACGCGAACGTTCGCGTGCGTCAAAATTAATATATGCTTTATATCATGTCTTTTATAAAATCAGTTATAGCTCCTTAGGATGAAAGGTGACCCCTAACTTTTATTACATATTCTGAAAGCACATGAGCTGTAGATGTGATTTTATATATCATAATAGCTGATCAGACATTGTGACGTCATCATATTGCCATCTGAATTTAAAAACAAGAAAAAAATTATATTTCTTTTCTCAAAACGTTGATGACGTCATATCATCTTAACCATTCGTCATTTCTGAATAATATTAAATGGGCTTATACTTCATGTCAAGGTGTAATGTTAGGTATCTTACTTTTTTGTTTGCGCGTCTTAACGTGCGCGTACGCGTGCGTCAAATATTACATATGCTTAAAATTATGCCTATTTATAATCAAATATAGCTCCTTAGGATGAAAGGTGACCCCCAATTTTTATTACATATTCTAAAAGCACATGAGCTGTAGATATGATTTTATATATCATAATGGCTGATCGGACATTGTGACGTCACCATATTGCCATCCTGAAGTAAAAATAACTGAATTTTTATGATAATACTATGAATGATCATTACTCCTTCACCAACAGGCGTTTGTCAATGAAAGTTAATACATATATATCTCATATCAAAAGACAACAGTGACATTAAGATGCGCACGTGCGTCATGACGTGCGCGTAC
>NW_022713191.1:1160-1665 GCF_011630105.1 Anneissia japonica
ACGCGCACACTTCCTCGTGGGTCAAAGTGCGGCGGATCACCTAACTCGTCCTCAGTGACGAGTTCAAATCTAGTTTTTCTTATTCTTCTTTCTTTCTCCCCTTTTCTGTTCGCACGATATCTCAAAAAAATGCCACAAGTTTCGCACAATCACTGTCAGCGAACATTTGGCTTGGTCTGGAATAGTCATGGTTAGCTTTTCAACGCGCACAGTCATGCGTGACGTCATCTACGTGCAATTTTGCGTTTTTACATTATCGATCATATCAGCCTAACCAATTGCCATTTCGAAATCGTATTAAGTGAGCATTAACTTTGGGTTAATGTTGAATGTACAGTACCCTAATTTTACGCGTGCGCTCATTTACGCGCGCGCACGCGTGCGTCAAATTTTCAAAATCCTCAAAATCACTTTTTGACTAAATTAGAGCACGTTTTTGGCCATTTTGAGCATTTCAAATTTTTTTGAAATTTTCCACTACGCGCGCGCATTTTTATGTGCGCAG
>NW_022713191.1:1713-1885 GCF_011630105.1 Anneissia japonica
GTTATTTTACACGTTTTGGGTTCCTGACATTGTTTTCACAAATTTGCATTCTTTTCGGTTATCTTTTGGCCAATAGCAATGCCGTACGTGCGCATCAAACATAGCTTTCTTTGTGCGTATTTGTGCCGCTATACAGTGAAATTATGCTAAAATCAGACCTATTTTTAATCAG
>NW_022713192.1:0-801 GCF_011630105.1 Anneissia japonica
AAAATGGTTTATGAATTACCTAGACGGTAGAAAACAATTTGTCAGCATAAATGATAAAAAAAAAATCATCATTATCAGAAATTTTATGTGGGGTCGATTTAAGGCCCTTTACTTTTTTCTAGTTTATGTAAACGATATATGCAATGTTAGCAATGTAGCTAAGGTAATCGCTTAAGTGGATGATACCACTGTTTATTATTGCAATAAAAATATTACTAACTTAACCCGTACATTGAACTTTTCATATTCAATTAATGGTTTAAAGCAAATAAACGTGTCTTAAAACTAAATAAAACAAACTTTATTATTTTTCAGCCACAAAACAAATCTAAGCAGTCACACAATATCTGTATCGAAATAATTGGTACCAACCAAAAAAGAATGGATAGCGTCACATTCTTAGGTATTGTTATAAACGAACAATTAAGATGGCTACCCCATATTCAATATTTATGTAACCAGAATAACTAAGGCCATATCATCTGTGAAGGAAAAATAAAATGAATGAATGAATGAATGAATGAATGAATGAATGAACGAACGAACGAACGAATGAAGTAAACATTTACATGCTTACTAAGTAAAATAGGGTTACAGAACACTGTGTTTATATTCCAATATTACTATTCTACAATAATAATTAACTAAACCTGTTTTATTATTTTCCCTCAATGTTTTTAATTGTTAAAATATGTACATATTATACGAACGTATTAATTCATTAAAATAAATTATAGGTCTATACGGTATGCTTTTCACACTGTTATGGCAAGTTTAGATTAAGAATATATAAATATGTAT
>NW_022713193.1:0-1104 GCF_011630105.1 Anneissia japonica
ACAGACAAGATTTTTTAAAAATAAAATAACGAAAACATAAGACGGACATGAAAAAATTCATAAAGTAACGAACGTATAAGACGGACATGATTCAAACAATAAAACAAAGCCAACATAAGACTGACATTTCTCAAACAAATAACAAACGTATCGAACGGACATAGACGAATGATGCTGTGTAGACGAATGAATAATTTTGTAATGAACAAAATATTTATGAACAAAAACAAACAAATATGAAAACTATGGACGGTTTTACAAATGAACATGTACCGGTACGCATGTAAAATGTGCAAGTTGTGATGATATATCGATTCTGTCTTTATTCATATATGATGAATACTAATTGAAAGTATCCCTTCTTAATTTTTTAAAAATTTTTTTATGGTGGAGGGGGGGAGGGGTGTCGTTTCTTTCTTCTTTTTTTGACTAGTATCGTTCAACTTCGGTTGACACTTTGGGTACAATTTTATGAACCGTTCAGAATAATTATGTTACGTTCACATCCTGTGTCAACAACCATTCTTATTTTCTGATTGTTCAATTTCACTGTGACTTTGCACTCAGGATCAATGCTGTTTACATGTACACTTAAACATGGTTCATCAAAGCCGGTGTCTGACGATGCATCATGTGCTGTTTTCACATAATGTGTGTTTTCTGAATAATCATCTGAATCTACATCTGAAGACAAATTTCTGTCCATGACACTTTTAGTAGTTTGTCGAATTAACACAAAAACCTTTGGTCATAGATCGTTTTATTTTTAGCTGCTTTTCTTTGGAATTCCTTGCCGAAACATATTACTGAATCACCATCAGTTGCTGTTTTAACACAAAACTTAAGACGCACCTTTTTATTATAAAATGTTAAGCGCATTTGATTTTTAATTCGGTTTAGTTGAAATTGGCGCTATATTTGTTATTTATTATTTTTACTATTCTTATTATTTTATTATAATAATAATTATTATTATTATTAAATAACATACAGTATTTTTAAAAAGTATAAGGAGTTTGGCCAATAATAAGATTATTAAACATATTCATATCTGTGAAACCATTCAGAATAAAATATCAAATTTTGTTAGAAATTCAATCAATA
>NW_022713194.1:0-1166 GCF_011630105.1 Anneissia japonica
TTTTGGCCCGTAAACGTTTGAAATTTACAAATTCTAACAAACGTCACCAACCTCCACTAACGTTTTCCGACGTCGGGCCAACGTTGGGACAACGTCTATAATCACATCCTAATATTTATTACAACCTCTTACCAACGTCGGACCAAAAGTTGTAACCAACCTCCATTTCAAACGTTTACCGACGTCGGGCCAATAGCGTACTGTGACGTTGCGACCACGTCTATAATCACATCTAATATTTACAACCTCTAACCAACGTCGGCCAAACGGTTGTAACCCAACCTCCATTATATATATAATTATAGAGACAACGTCTATAATCACATCCTAATATTTACAACCTCTAACCAACGTCGGACCAACGGTTGTAACCAACCTCCATTCCAAACGTTTACCGACGTCGGGCCAACAGCGTTCTGTGACGTTGAGACAACGTCTACAATCACATCTAATATTTACAACCTCTAGCCAACGTTGGGCCAACGGTAGTACCCAACCATCTTTTTAGTAGTTTGCCGACGTCGGGCCAGTAACAAATCGTAACGTTGTACCAACGTCCGTAGTCAGAATGAATATTTACGACGGCTTACCAACGTTGGGACTACATCGGAAAATCGACAAATTTATTCATACGTTCGGCCAACGTGAAATTCCAATGTTGATTTGACGTTACCTCTCCGACCAAATTTTGCAACCAAACACCAACGTCGTAACAACGTCAGATATCTGACCCCGACGCTTACCGACGCTTGCCAACGTTTACCAACGTTGTTCCAACGTCGCTTTGCTAGCTGGGCCAAGTGCGGCCCGCCAGTGATTTATTTTTTGCGGCCCGCGAAAATGAATTAAAACAACCCTATGTGTGCGGCTCGCAAAGCAACATTGGCTAGAAAACACCTTGTTTTTTATGGCCCGACACCGATCAAATGTAAAAAGTAAAATAAAACTGAGAATAAATTGGTGTAAAAGCAGTTATTGGAGGTGACGTAAATGTTATAACAGCTGTGATGCATTTAGTTCGTTCTAGGTTGTTTCATGTTCATCAGAAGAGCGCTATAAAATTTCGTTATTGACTCTCACCCGATATAATGTGTTAAGTGTTAAACAGAGCCGTAGATAGAGAGAGTTTGGCCAACTTGGCGCATGGGCGCCATGTTGTCACCAAA
>NW_022713195.1:0-1607 GCF_011630105.1 Anneissia japonica
TGTACTGTCCAATCACCACCATAAGGACCCCACTGGAAATAAGTCTTCTTCTAGACTTTCGTGGAATATCCTTGGTGTTTACACCGAATAAATCCAATCCAATCCAATCCAGTACGTATTCATTTTACACAAAAAAATTAACGCCTCCCTCGAATACACTCCCCCTGAAAAAAAGTCTTCTGAACAATAAATGCCTAGTGTCGTTCATTCGACGAGATCCCAAATGATCAGCCCCGGCTGGATGGACCACCCTCACAAAATATTGTTGAAATAAAATAAATAAATAAAAATAAACCAAACATTATAATTCCCCTATCTATATAGCGTTTATTTTGATTGTCAATTCCTAATATTGTGGTATAAAAAAACCATGAAAAAAACTCCCAACGCGAACACATGGATTTTTTATGCCAGGATCCTGACAGAGGCTCTAGTCAGCCCCTTATTTCGGGTATATAATTGTAGATTATTATTATTAATTAATTTATTTCATTAAGGTCTACATATTATTATCTTAATTAAACTTTATACACATATTATAAATATGCTTGTAAGACATTTTATCTGACAGGCCTATTTAATTAATTGTTTTGCTGATAGCTAAATTATTAATAAAGTTTGATTTACAGAATAAGACAAAACTAATCATTAAACTACAAAAAGCAGTTATTTATCACACGAATTAACCATGGACCTATTAATAAGATAGGTCCATGAATTAACAATGATCGAATCGCACTTCGCACTTCTTTATAAACAGCAAAAGGTTGCAATCCTGGATTTGGAAACTTTTTTTTTCTCGCAGATTCCTCTTCTTTAACGTTCAAAATGTATTTATCATTATATAATATAGACAGTGTGATTTTACAGGTAAATGAGAGTATTTTGATTTGGTAAACAGGTATATATTGAGTACTAGACGTGGAAATTGTGTTGATTAATACGGTAGTTCTTGATTAAGTATTTGTTACGGTGACAGCAAGTTGAAATTAACTCTGTCCTATTCGATTATGTAAAGCTTCAGTGATAGGGATCTTACTGTCTTTGAGAATCCAAAATGTATGCGTGCTATTCTGGTTGTTATCGTGGTTAAAGAGTGCTTATGAGCAGTATATCATATTTGAAGCTGTCATTCCAGTATGCTGTATTTTATTTCTCAGGGTTGTGACATTGGCTTTATGTTCTAAATGAGGCAATACTATCTATTGGGCACTCTTTACATTATATTTACATTAAATAATGCCAGCAGGTAAACAAAATTATTAGTAAATAATGTAACATTATAGTAGTCATTTTATTATAATAATTATACTTAATATACAGTAGTAACAGTAGTAACAATAGTATAAATAGCATCAATAATGTTTATACATTTACACATTCTTATCCATCACTTAACCAGAAGAATTAACTACACACCGTATTTTAACTACACACGGTATTTCTCAGGTAAAGTGACTGAATACAATACTAACAACGTTTATAGGATATAATATTATCCTGAAAATAATACAAATATTTTTGTTATTAGGCATTATGAATGTTTTAATTTAACTAATTTAAATACATTTTAATAAATAATATTTACTTTACAAATGGTATTGCAC
>NW_022713196.1:0-538 GCF_011630105.1 Anneissia japonica
ACGAACCGGAGACGCACGCGAGACCCACGTCGTCTTCGACGCCGGCGACTCCCAAGTCCGTCGCGTTGGAAGATCTCGATGCTCACCGTCGAGAATCGGCGAAGGAGAACGAACGTACGTTGGAACTGGGCAACCAGAAGCTGAACGAGGTGCAGGACAAACTTGCGGAAAAGGAACGAAAACTCACCGAAGCCAGAGTCGTCATACAGAAATTAAAAGACGAAATACACGAGACGAAGATGTCCGCGTTGAGAGACGTTCGCAGCATCGCGGAGGAAGAGGTCGAACGTCTCAAGACCGAACTCGCTTCCAAGACGGATGCACTGAAGGAAAGGGATCTGGACGTGGTTCGCTTCGAATCGGATCTGAAAGCCGCGAGGAGAATGTCGAAGCAGCCGCCACCTGAAGAGAGCGGACTCGAGCTGCAGCAAAAGCTGCAGGAAGCCGTCCGCAAACTGAAAGACCGAGAGAGATCGCACGCCGACTTGGAAGAGGAGTTGGAAGAGAAAGACGACAAAATCAGTGCGCTGAAGAAAGA
>NW_022713196.1:548-737 GCF_011630105.1 Anneissia japonica
GCTCGCCAAGACCGCGATGTCCATGTACGAAAAGCGGGTGGACGTCTTGGAAGAAAACCTGAAAACGGCTTGCAAGCGATACGACGAGGAAGTGAAAAGCAGACGGATTGTGGAGGCGGCCGCGAAAAGGCATACGAGCACGCGCAATCCATGGCCGACAAGAACGTCGAATTGCAGCGAGAACTGTTA
>NW_022713197.1:0-703 GCF_011630105.1 Anneissia japonica
ACCGTTCCGGTCGTTCGTCCCGTCCTTGCACCAGCCTCTTGAGTACGGACGGCAGAAGACCTTCGCGTCGACGAAGGACCCGTCTTCGAGAGCGGTCGCCTCGTCCACGTTCCGGTCGATGACGAACCTGGGATAGTAGGACTTGAAGTCGTACACGTCTACGTGATTGTGGATGCCGGGCACTGGTTCGAGGACGAGACCTCCGGCTTCGGCCGGTTCTTCCGCCGTCTCTCTTCGACGGGGAAACACGAAACCCCGTCTCGCAGCCTCCCTGCAGAGCATGGACGACAGCATCTGCTTCCTGGTACCTCCGGGAAAGGTGCCCGTCAACCTTGAAGCGTCCAAGACGGTTTCCACAAGACGCCTGCTGCGCACCTTGCATTCGTAATCCCGGAGAACAGACAGCTCCTCAGCCAGCACGTCGTCGGACGTTCGTGCAGAAAGTTCGTTGCAAGATCTTCTGCTCGCGTACTCGTACATGGAATCACGATCTTGGCACCCGTCGGCGTCCTCGGAGGTGTCGACGCATATCGGCCATCGAGATATCGGCAGTTCGCACGCCGAGCATCTGTTCGTCAAGACCGTCTTCACCCACTCTCTGTGATACACGAGAACGTCGGCGGACTTCACGATGTTCATCAGACATCGCAGCACCTCCCTCTCTTCGGGCTCCTTCGACATCCTTCCGTCGGAGAGAACGACG
>NW_022713198.1:0-1883 GCF_011630105.1 Anneissia japonica
TTCGTCGAGACGCGGACACATTTTTATCCGATTTTCAAGCTTTCTGAATTTTTTCTAAATCCAGAAATTTCGAAAATTTTTTGTAAGTCTAGCTTTCAGAAATTTTTATAAGTCCAGAGAGGCCGAACCTGTGAACCGGACTGAGGACACGGTCGCGAGTGTACTCCTCGTCCGTCTACTCGACGTCCTTCCGCGTACTCGAAGTCGGTCAGCGTGTCGCTGACGCGAGTGCGTACTCGACATCTGTCCGTCTACTCCACGTCCGTCTACACGACGTTCGTCCGTCTACTCCACGTCCGTCTACTCGACGTCCGTCCGTGTACTCGACGTCCGCGTACTCGAGGTCGATCGGCGAGTCGCAGACGCGAGTGTACTCGACATCCGTCCGTTATCTCGAGGTCTGTCGGCGAGTCGCGGAAGCGAGTGTGTACTCGACATCCGTCCATGTACTCGAGGTCTGTCGGCAAGTCGCGGAAGCGAGTGCGTACTCGACATCCGTCCGTGTACTCCAAGTCGTCGGGTCGCGGACACAAATTATTTCCAGTTTCAGAAAAAAAATTTCAAATTTGAAATAGTCCATATACCTGACGTCCGTCTACTCGACGTCCGCGTACTCGACGTCCGAGTACTCGACGTCGATCGGCCGGTCGCGGACGCAAGTGTGCACTCGACATCCGTAAGTCTACTCCACGTCCGTCTACTCGAAGTCCGTCCGTGTACTCCACGTCTGTGTACTCCACGTCTGTGTACTCCACGTCCGCGTACTCGAGGTCGCTCGGCGGGTTGCGGACACAAATTATTTCCAGTTTCAGAATTTTTTTTTCAAATTTGAAATAGTACATGTACTCGACGTTCGTCTACTCGACGTCGAGTACGCGGACGTCGGGTACTCGGACGTCGATCGGTGGGTCGCGGACGCGAGTGTGTACTCGACATCCGTCCGTCTACTCCACGTCCGTCTACTCGACGTCCGTCCGTGTACTCCACGTCCGTGTAATCCACGTCCGCGTATTCGAGATCCGTCGTCGGGTCGCGGACTAAAATTATTTCAAGTTTAAGAAAATTTTTCCAAATTTGAAATAGAGAAATGAAATTTGAAACGGCGTACGCGACGACGGTAGTCGAGTCGAGGACACGTCCGTCTACTCGACGTCCGTCCGTGTACTCAACGTTCGTCTACTCGACATCCGCGTACTCGAGGTCGGTCGGCGGGTCGCGGAAGCGAGTATGTACTAGACATCCGTCCGTCTCCTCCACGTCCGTCTACTACACACTTCCGCGTACTGGAGGTCGGTCGGCGGATCAAAGACGCGAGTGTGTACTCGACTTCCCTCCGTCTACTTCACGTCCGTCTACTCCACGTCCGTCTACTCCACGTCCGCGTACTCTAGGTCTGTCGGCGAGTGGCGGACTCGATTGTGTACTCGACATCAGATGCGTCCGTCTACTGGACGTCCGCGTACTCGAGGTCGGTCGGCAGGACGAGGACGCGAGTTTGTACTCGACGTCCGTCCGTGTACTCAACTTCCGTCTACTCGACGTTCGTCCGTCTACTCGACGTGTCCGTCAGTGTACTCCACGTCCGTCTACTCGACGTCCGGGTACTCCACGTCCGTCGTCGGGCCGCGGACACAAATTATTTCCAGTTTCAGAAAAAAAAAATTTTCAGAAAAAGTTGAGATGGAGACGCGTCCGTCTGAGAATCGCGGACGCGTCCGCGTATTCGCCGTCGGTAAGAGATCCGAGGAGGCATCCATGTACTCGACGTCCGTCTGAGAATCGCGGACACGTCCGTGTACTCGAAGTCCGTCTGAGAATCGCAGACTCGTCCGTGTACTCGACGTCCGTCTGAGAATCGCGGACGCGTCCGCGTACTCGACGTC
>NW_022713198.1:3626-5068 GCF_011630105.1 Anneissia japonica
CAGGTAGGACACGGCGCTTCGAAGTCGACCGTCGACGCTCGGACTATGTACGATCGTGACGGCGAGCGCTTCCTCGGTCATGACGGACCTGACGTGGAGGACGCCTTCCCGATTTCTGAACACCAGGCATTCGTCCAAGTCCACCGCGACCGGGATTCCGTCGCGACACGTAGTCGCGACGAACCCGTATATCCACACCGATCTGATGACGTCGCGGACGAACCGGTCGAGGTGCGCTTCGTATCGTTCGCAGAACGCGGCGACCACGTCCTCCGACAGCCAGGGCATCTCCACAGTCGACTCTCCGTGCACGACGGTGCCCACGTTCGAGCGCATACCGTGCTCGAACATGGCTCGCACCGATATCGCCTTGCTCAATCTCGTCAGGATGCACATGCACATCGGTAGTTCGTCGAAGGTCTTCCTGACTCGTCGACATTGCTCCTCATCCAGAAGATAGAGTTCGGCATTCTTGAATTCCTCGTTCACCCTACGCATGCAAGCGTCGCGCCTGTTCGCCACGTGGCGAACGTACTCCCTCGAGTCGAGGAACATTAGCGTCGCGTTCGCTTAACGTGTGCACGTCCGAGATGAACGTTTCGCTGTCCGCGGTGATCCTTTTCACACTACTGTCAATAGTTTTCCAGCACCGGGGCAAGACGTACGCGCCGCGTCGTGCGTTATTGGCCACGGGCGACCTCGTCGTGTTGCCGACCGGCAAATCTGTCGGAACGAACGTGATATCGGGAGATTCGGAATACGAGTTACCTATCAGGGCAGCTAAAGATTCTTGATGGACGCGTGGAGATCGTTCGTCGCTTCGTTACCTCCGGGTTTGCACTGTCGGAGCGTCGAACCAGTCATGATAGACGACGACATGTTCGGAGGAACGTTGGTCACGGACGGCAGGACCGAGATCGATCTCACGAAACTGGAGGGGCTCGCCGCGACCACGGGAATGGCCGTACACGTCCACAAACCGAAATCCGCAAACAAGAAGATCTCCTTCAACGTGATATTCGACAAGTCCTGAGTGCCCAGCGACGAACTGCAAGACGACGAAGAAGATCGCGTTCGCGACGACGTCCGAGAGTGCTCATTCGAAACTCCGTCCGTGCAAACCTTCAAGACAACGCTGGACGGATCGTGTTCGTTGAAAAACCTGCACCACCGGCTCAGACGGACGCACGGCGACAACTTTCTTTAGACGATCATGGCTCCGTCGACGGATTCGGGCGGAAAGATACAGCTGTACGTCATCGTGAACAAGTTGTCGACGCCGACGTATGGTGAGTGTGCGGGGAGACTTTGGAATTTTTTTAAAACTCTTTTCAACGTCGCCTGTTCGATCGCGTTCTTCACAGGAATCTTATCGCACTTGTTCTTACGCGACGACGACGACGACCCTAATCCTAACTCATAAAAGCCGATCGATTACAAAA
>NW_022713198.1:5124-5347 GCF_011630105.1 Anneissia japonica
GCTGAAAAGCCAACTTATCACACCGGCCGTCTGGAAGCGGCAGTTGCCGAACGTGACATGGAGATCGCACGCATGAGAGCCCATCTCGAGTCGATATCCGAAAGCAATCGAATCATCAGACAGGAACTCGCTATGGCGAGAGCCGAGACGGAGCGACAGGCTACCACGTTGTCCGGATTGGATGAGCAAATAGAGGAGTTGATATGGGAAGGTTCGTTATCGA
>NW_022713199.1:0-559 GCF_011630105.1 Anneissia japonica
TAGTAATAACTACCGGCCAATTGCACTGGCCACAATTGTCTCTAAGGTTTTTGAAATTATATTAACTGATCTCTCTGGTAATACTCTGCATTCAGGGGACCATCAGTTTGCTTTTAAGTCGGGTCATGCAACCGACACATGCATATTTGTACTTAAGCAAACTATTGATTACTATAATAGGCATGGCAGTCCAGTGTTCATATGCTTTCTAGATGCTAGCAAAGCGTTTGATCGGGTTAACCATTGGGTTTTATTTAATCAACTTATTGAAAGGAAAGTTCCTATTCATGTAATTTGCATTTTGATCTCTTGGTATACTAGACAGAAATTTGTTATTAGATGGGGTAGTACTTACTCTTCTGAATTTTATGTTAGCAATGGTGTGGGGGCATAATGTCTCCACTTTTGTACAACATATACAACAATGATTTAAATGATGCGCTAAGTGCATCCAGACATGGATGTGAATTTGGTGGTATGAAATTGAATAACTCTAGTTATGCAGATGATCTTTGTATATTGGCTCCCTCTATTTCAGGGCTGCAGTCATTGGTCAATA
>NW_022713200.1:0-996 GCF_011630105.1 Anneissia japonica
CTTTAACACAGGCCTATTCTACAAACAGGGGCAGTTAATACATATAGCAAAATCTGACTTAACAGGAATTAGTTCTAATTCCATGGATACACCAACTTACTTAGACATCCACCTTACCCAACCATTGTTACATACTTTAAAAGGCACTGCGCCCATAATGTATAATTACGTGGGTTAGTATTGTTAATCGGTTTTTTTTTTGTTTTGTTTGGCATTCCTTGGAATTTGTTCTATTTTCTAATTTCATTGGATGTACCTAAACAATAATTACAGTGCAATTAAAATCGTTCGATTTGATTTTGTTTCTTGTTTTTTTTGTTTTTTGTTTTGTTTTTTGATTTTTGTTTTTTTGTTTAACTCGAAACCTTTCACACTCTGAAAGTAGTTAGTTTTCTAAACGTCAGGTCTGTAGGCCTACCTAGCTTGGGGATTTGATCGTACAAGCCAGTAAAATACCGATAAAGTATATTGGTTTTCGTTTACAAAAAAAAATATAACCATCAACGTCTCTATCAAGATAAATGAAATTTTAATTTCTGAAACGGATTCAATTTCTTTTGTTGGTGTTACAAGTGCATTACATTTTCTGATTTTAGAGAACATCCGCAGCTGTTTTATTCACTTAAAAATATATCTAAACTTTATAAATTATGTGTCTCTAAATTTATTTTTGATTTATAGTAATAGATTACCTCATAGATTATCTGATTATTTTGAAATTACTATCATGGTACAAGGTTTAATAATCCTTTCAATTTAGCTATTCCTTGTGTCATATTAATCTTGAACGGTCCAGAATTACTTTCTCTGGTGCTATAATTTGAAACAGTCTACCCTTTGAGTTAAAAAAAACCCCGAAAATCAAGGTTTGCTTTTTCATCACAACTTAAAATACTACTTTTATCAGAGTACACATAATAACATAATTCTGGTATTATTATTATTATTATTATTATTATTATTATTATTATTATTATTATTATTATTATTATTATT
>NW_022713201.1:0-697 GCF_011630105.1 Anneissia japonica
CCGACATTAACAAACTCCACCAAATGACGTACCAAAATACCAAAAACAGGTGTTAATTTTTTTTTTATATCACAACTTCGCAGTCGTGCAAGATAAAGTTTGTTCTGTGTATGAACCTTTTCTTATGGCTTGATGTGGACGGTTCGGCTTCTTTTCCGATGGACAGGTAACGTCCGTTTGCCGCATTCTTATACGTTTTTCCCTTCCACGTCTGTTCTTCGTACCAGTTACATCGCTGTCTCTTATACACATCTAGATGTGTCCGCGTATACCGATCCATTGTTTGTCGAAGACAGATATCTACCGGAGAAACAAGATCGTATATGTAAGCGGTTGAACGCAGCCCACGACAATTGTATGTACGCATCTTCTTGCTTCCTCGTCGAATTCACATCGACAAACAGAGTTTGTCCGTTGCGATTGCTCATCAGGCATTCGAATAATCCAGCCGTGCAATGTGTACCTGCGGCGTCGGCGGTCGCGTATAGAGCGCAGAGAATCAGAATCGTTTCATTTTGTTTGTTCCTTTTTCCGATGATGTCATCGTTAACATCTGTCTTCGTTGAAGTGCGTTGCGTGAGTTGAATGATATGCGATTTTTTGTCCAATTTAAGTGATACGTTTTTGATGACATCATCGAAATCGACGCTCGCGTTCGAATTCTATGATGTCATATGGGTAAAAAGCTTTAAATAAG
>NW_022713202.1:0-245 GCF_011630105.1 Anneissia japonica
GGATAATTCATAATAAAGAATGCATTGATGAAATTTCTGTAGTATTATTAATGTAAAGGTAAACAATGAAAACGATGATTTTGCCGACAATTGTTTTGTTTACATCCAGTTTGAATTGGTGGCGCTGTTCAATATTTATTACGAATTTTCTTCAAAAATAAAACTGATAAAAAGTCGTATTCTAAATGGTTTATTTGTTTTTCACTGTCCAGTTCAATTATATAAACGTATTTCAATGCAGTGCA
>NW_022713202.1:294-717 GCF_011630105.1 Anneissia japonica
ATATCGGACTGGTAGCCGTAGCAAGGGAATTCGAACTTCGCGCGGAGGTCTCTCTGAGTCAGCGTCGTCTGCTATTAAAGGATAGCGAAAGAAAATTGAGGGCGCGCTACTTCCTTAAGCCGTAACGCATTAGTAGAAACTGCCGTGATCAGCGTAAACCACGGTCGGCGCGAAGGCCGTCGAACCGTACCTGTCTGACAACCTCTTCGCCGCCTCCGGTACTTCGTCCTCGGACTCGACGAACCGTCTTGCTTGGTTCAGAAGCTGATGAAACGAACATTCGTCCTCTCCGATCAACCCTCCGTAGGCGGTGGAGCTCGGTCGGTAGTCCACGACGAACGGGATGGGACGGGGGTTTCCGTTCTCTTCGGAGTTGCCGACGAGGACGTCTTCGCTAACGTCGTCGTCCACTTCCTCTTCGGA
>NW_022713203.1:0-1184 GCF_011630105.1 Anneissia japonica
GTCGTACCGGGCTGCGTAATAAGAGAAAAGAAAGAGGGGAGAGGGAGGAAAAGAGAAAGAAGAGGAAAAGAAAAGGAAAGAAAAGAGAAAAATAAAGACGACAATAAAAAGAAAAATATCATAATGACCAGACTCACAACACCCTGCAGCCCCTTCTCCACTTCAAAAACTGTCATAACTCCTTTTATCTATGCTGCCCGATGGCGTAACCACTGGGGGACAAGGGGAAAATATCTATCTTTGAAAAATCTTCCCCACCCCTTTATAAATGCTCTTTTTATCCCCTGAAAGTGTCTAAAAACCTCAAATTTCTTGTTAATATTGGGCCAATTTCCTCAAAAAATTGCACATTTTAGGGAGTTTTGATCAATTCCAACGAAATTAGAATTTAAAAACACCGGGGGACAAGGGGAAAATATCCATGTTTGGAAAATCTTTCCCCACCCCTTGACAAAGGCATCCTCTGAAAGTGCTTCTCAAATTCTTTGCGCGCATGTCTTGTTACGGTAGGCCAATTTCCTCTATAAATTGCACATTTTTGGGAGTTTTCATCAATTCCGACGAAATTAGAATTAAAAACAAAAAAATATTTTGCGCGCTTCGCGCGCATTTTTTAGGGCTTTTTAGGGTTACCCTTTTAAGCTATTTAAACACATAATAGTCCCGAACTCAAGAAAGACAAATAGATAGATCGCTTTAACCGAAAAGAAGGGCCTCAATGTGTATTGATGGTGAAAGAATATGTTTGTAATAAATAAAACCATGATGAAAATACTTATATTTAGTTTCAAACACACGTGTGTGGCCTATATTATAAATAAGATAAGCCCTATGTCGTATTGTTTTCTATATGGAGAGTGGGGTGGGGTATGTATGGTAAATTACTAACCGGGAAAATAAATACCCACTCTAACCCAAGACACCTGTTACGCGCCTGGTGTTAGCGCCAATATGTGCCCTTGTGCGGACATGGGATGTGCCCCCCTCTGAAGCTGGAAACCTTGTTTTTGCAAAATAAGTTGATGCAATTTGCTATTATGGTCCTAATCAATAAATTCCTCATCAACCAACATAAACTTAAACACTCTTGGAATTGACATAACATCACTGATGTCGTATACACCCTTCAGTGTGAAATGTGGCTCTCTTTGCAAGCACATCTAACATCTAAGGAAAGAAGAGCT
>NW_022713204.1:0-1738 GCF_011630105.1 Anneissia japonica
ATGACAAATCCGATCACACTTTTACAAGGGTGGAGTATACATTACATACATCACAGCATTTATATCGCACTATTTCATGAAGATCAGAGCGTACAAAGCTTGGACTAGTCGCTCAAGTAACTTTCTTCTCCCCTACTAAGGGTCTCGGTACCAGCCACTGTCCATAGTGTAGGGTTAGGCCAGAGAAATAGAAAATTCACAATTTCAGAATTGGAACAAAACAAGCACCCACTCTGGAATAAAACAAATAACACTACCTTGATGGATTCGACTAAATCCTCCACCAGAATCAGCCTTCTAAGAGAATCAGCATAGCAGTTTATCTTGTCAACAGCTTGGCCAGCATAATTTGAAACATCATCTTTACAGAGTGTTATGTCGCTTTCCAAGTATGGCCTGAAAATGATATAATAGAGATATGGACATTAAGATGCTGTGGGTAAATAGGAACATTGAAGGAAAATATCATAGAGGGCCTTTATTTGATCCACATACATGGAAATTACATTGCTCGTTATGGCTACCTTGAATAATTTTCATTATATAATTTAATTCCAATAGGGATGAAAGACTAAGGGCCTCTTTCTACTGGGAGGAAAAAATTGATAAAAAAATTGCTTTCTTTCTCGCAGTAGATACGGGATCAGTTCAAAAAAAGCGATTAAAAAAAGTTATTAAAAACACGCAACGGATAGCGTGTTTGAAAGGCAAATAACCGATTTTGGTTGTGCACTTTTTAACTGCAACACAAAAAGTGATTATCATCAGATGAAATGTGACTGCCAGGTATGTCAAACTACTGCAAAGCTGGCTCATATCTATCACATGCCATTTTGTTCATGTCTGAGGCCTAGAAGCTAGAACGTCAACAAACATGTATGTGGAGTGATGAAATTACTTGTTTTGTAATTTTGTTGGGGGATATTGGGCATAGGCCTCTCCGCTCTTCTAGGCCTACCGTTGTCCTTGTTTTGTTCGCTCATTCGTTGTGCTGATGAACGCAGCCAGAAGCATTCGCCTTTTTGCTGCACACCGCATCCTCCTCGTCATCATGAAGGAGAGGGGGGGAGCGGTGCCCCGACGAGGGACCAGATTTCCCCCACGAAAGCAAAGTGGGCGTGGTCGAGCTTCAATCAATAGGTTTCAAAAGTGGTCCTGGGGGTGAAGCCCCCGAAAATTTTGACAATTCAGGGGTTTCAAAGGCTTATTAAATCGATATTAGAGTCCCACACAATCCACATTTAGGTGATTAGGTCGCAAAACTTTATTTGCATTTGGTGGATTAAGTCGCAAAACATTAGCTTCGTTTGGTGGCACCATTTACTCTAGGTAGACGGTGACCGGTTTCGTTACCGGTTGGTACATTTCTTACAACCATTTAGCCAAAGGCCAGTGAAAGTTGAGACGGCAGCCGTGTTTTTATCGATGTTTGCCATCCTTATGTGTGCCATCGTAAAGGAATTGCGTTTTAATTTAAATCTCCGAACTTCTGAAGCTGACATATGAATGTAGGCTTGTAATGCAGGCTACAATTTAAAACGGGTGGGACTCATTCAAAAATTTGAGGGGGTTCGCTAGAAAACAAGGGGGTTCGCTAGAAAAGGGGGGTTCGCCCGAACCATAAAAACCCCCTCTGGCTACGGGCCTGCTAAAGGTAAATTGACTCGGCTGCATGCATGTACTCACTTGAATGGGTTTCCATCACCGGTCTTCTGTACAGCTTGTAGCACACTCTTAT
>NW_022713205.1:0-507 GCF_011630105.1 Anneissia japonica
TGATGATGTTTGCCTCTTATTTTGTATTATTCGTTCTTGTTATTGTTATTAAAATTATTTTTATGAATCTATTATTTTTCATAAAATGTTTTTTTTCAAATATTTATATTTTATATATTTATTCCATGTTGAATTGAATTGTATTGCTCACTTCGTTATTCTTTTATGTTTAAGGGCCCCTTAAAGTCAGCGTTGCTGCTTCGAGCCACCCTCAGAGAAAAACAGACAGACAGCAGTGAATAAATAACCTCATATTAACAATAAGAAATATGATGATTATAATTATGATGATAATGATGATAATGATCATGCGAGGTTGCTAATCCACTTACTAATGCATTCTGACAGAGTTCCTTCCCAAACAGCATTTCGACAAGTAATTTGAGACTGCTCTATTCTCTCTAGCTTATAGCCAGGGTTGCAGGAGAAGGTCAGAATGGCAAAATCGGTATCAGGATCCGGATAAGTAGTAGTTGCAACACCGTTAGAGGGCACAGGAAACTGAGT
>NW_022713206.1:0-581 GCF_011630105.1 Anneissia japonica
GGAAGGAAGGAAGGAAGGAAGGAAGGAAGGAAGGAACTGCTGACTGGGTAAAGAAAGAGGAAACTGCTAAGAAACAGAACCCAGTCAGCTGCTGCTGACTGGGTAATAAGGCACCAGGTCGGGATGGTATCACAAACGAACTGATTGAAGAATAGTGGTGTTATTGAGTTATCGCTTTAAATTCTATATGTTTCAAACAATTAGGTATGGAATTGGAGGA
The DNA here is from genome assembly GCF_011630105.1 of Anneissia japonica. Classification (NCBI taxonomy): domain Eukaryota; kingdom Metazoa; phylum Echinodermata; class Crinoidea; order Comatulida; family Comatulidae; genus Anneissia; species Anneissia japonica. The sequence goes on from NW_022713206.1 coordinate 221, forward strand.
AATTATAACTGAATGGAAGAAATATATTATAATTAAGAAAGGATGTAGACTAATTAACTAGTTACAGAGGAATATCTGATTTCATGTGTATCTAGAATGATGTTATCGCTTTTTCAGTAAAAATCCTCTTCAAATAGTCTGTTGTCTTATGTAGAAAAGCAAAATTTTGGGTAGATTCTTGTTAAAACAATTCTAAAACACTACTGATTAACAAAAAAATGTGGGTGCCAGTTTTTTCATTCACCTCTTGGGCTTTCATTTTGAAATTCAAAATGATTTAACGATTTATTAGTATTATTGTTTTAAACAGTTTATTGATATTAAGTACGATAAGTGTTTGGATACCAAATATATTATAGTT
>NW_022713207.1:0-1972 GCF_011630105.1 Anneissia japonica
GGTACAGGTTCAGTGATGGAGTTGATATTGTTCCTTTTTTTGGAGCTGGGGGAATGCTGCCCCAACAGGTTTCTGTGTTTTACAAGCTCATCACCAAATGTATTGGTTATGATGGCCGCATCCTGTTCGGTCCGAGTAAGTTTACGTCTTGGACCGGTTGTCTTTCTAGCAAAATGACGTTTCTTCTTAGGTATTCTCTTGCTTGTTGTGGCACGTAGATTGGCAACAGGATACGCGACAGAGGCTTCCGTCTGCTGGCCTTCACTGTTTGGTTGCGTTGATGATCGTTTTCTTTTCATATTCGTCTCCGTCAGCAGTCAGTTTAACTCGAAGCAACCAGAACTGGTTCAAGTTAAATTTTATTACTGTTTTTTGCAGGTAGCGAGTACTAAACAACAATAATTTCAGCTTTTATTGAGAGTAATTGTGAATCTATCTGAACATTTGAAAGATAAAATCCTTCTGAGTTGGTTTGTTTGAAGAATGGAATTTGTTGCGATGGTGTTACGTTCTAAAGTACGCGATGCGCAACTTCTGATGACCAGTCAGCAGCAAGTTCGATTTTACGACATTGAATGTCATAATACAATGCGCGCGTTGGGATTGGTGTCTGTGCATGTGACGTGTGGAACATAGATATTTTCTTCAGCTTTCATTCGAATCTATAAAGCCCTGTCCAAACTATCACAATTTATTTGACAAAAACATGTAACAGCGCATACAACAGCTGTTTTAGTGTGGACAGCGCTTTAGCCGATCATACAAATTGGCTATTGACTCCAACAGCTAATATATCATATCACTGCTGGTTCCACGAACCGGCAAGCAACACCATAGGAATACAAAGCATCATCACATAATGAAAAGGCAGGACTAAGCCTACAGTAGACTAATATGCTGTATTAAAAGTTTAAAACTCCAAAAATGAGGCATGAAAATAAGCAAAGAAAATGCGAAAACCCGCCCAGTGGCGTACGAACGCATATGGGCTAGAAGCCCCCATTCCAATCAGGAACGATGACCCACCCCCGTTTTGGCACTAAATTTTAAAATTTCAAGGCATATGTTGAAATTAGCGCTCTCACGTATCTAGTCTGAATATGTTGTGCCTCCTGTTTGAAAAATTCTGGATCCGCCCCTGGGGGATCGGGGCCGAGGGACCCACCTGCAATCATCTAACATTATTCTTCACTTTATGGTCTTAAGTAGAAGACAACCAAAGCTAGCAAGTTTAATAACAATGTAATAGGGTAAGGCCTACCACATTTTTAACTCACGAATGTCCCAAGTAGACTCGCATGAATGACAACACTTCTTTTTGCAATTATCAATTCACAACCCAAATAATGTTTCCCAGTCGGGCTCCTCTACAAACTAAATTTAAATACTCCGAAATAATGAAGTAAAGGCTACTAACTCACAGAGAATCTGAAATCGACACTAACATGTATGGACCTAGGCCCAAAACTTTTCTCCCAACGGCCGCCTCATCGTTACAAAAGAAGGGGCCTATGGCATTTGGTCGCTCAGTGTCCAAGCTACATTAAAACCCCTGTGGCCAAGAGAGAGATTTTGTGCAGAATGGAAATTATTTGTGATTTTACTTTTAAACTTTCACACAATAACTACAGTCGGTATTTTGGATCAGCCAATAATATTCTGCCAAAAACAAGTGGCTTATTAACGACAGCAGGGGCGGACCAAGAATTTTTCAAACAGGGGCGGGGGGCACAACAGGTTCAGAATAGGTAAGTGAGAAGCACATAACATTGATTTGCAATGAAATTTTTAAAATTTATTGGCAAAATGGGGGGGGGGCACATAAGAATACCTAATAAAATATGTAACCCTGTTTTGTTCTCTTCTAACTTTTTTCATTATCTTAAATATTGTAGGCCTTCTAATTTTAGATTTTTCTGTGCTTTTTGATAGAATTTTGATGTTTGTGACCTTGACCTATTTTTATGTGATT
>NW_022713208.1:0-560 GCF_011630105.1 Anneissia japonica
TGTTCCACAAACACACTGTTGTTCCACACATGTTTATAGCATGTAGAAAATATATTATTTTAATATATTTCTCCATGTTTATAATGTAATTTGTTGGACCTTAGCAACAATATCTAATTGATGAGGTTTATTAGCAGAACTGTCCATTATGAAAGATGAGAGACGTTATAGAACACAGTATCAAAGATCTTATAAACACAAGATAGCGTTCTCCGCGATTTACGCGTGCAAATTCTGTAATACGGCATGAATGGCGCCCTCTTGCTAAATTGGAAACATTTGACCCTTGACTGCTCTGACCATACCGTCACCGCGCGACTTTACCTTGGGTATCAATCCTGTGAACAGGGAACAGGAACCATCTCAGATCCATGGCAACAGATAGGACGCCTTCTTCCAAAACTGATTACTTTTTTTTTTGGTACAATAGCGCATGAATGGCGCCCTCTTGCTAAATTGGAAACTTTTGAACCTTGACCGACGCTTCTATTTGTTACACGTAAATCGCGGAGAACGCTATCTTGTGTTTATAAGATCTTTACCAAAGATCTTATAAACAC
>NW_022713209.1:0-546 GCF_011630105.1 Anneissia japonica
ATAGGTTTGTCGCGTCAAAGGGATCTGTTGCCGAGTGATCTCCTTCTCAATAATACCTCCATGGTATGAGCAATAAACTGCTTCATTCATAACTTTAGATAATTTAATATTGGCGTAATATTATATAATTATATTAAGAGAAATAAAATATTTATATTAATATAATTTTTATTGTAAAATACCGTAGTAAATAACAATACTGTAGTTCCGGTCTTGGTGAGCATTGATTGATAATACATACATCTTTAACTTGTTGAATTTCATGTAAACCTGGTTTCCATTAAATCGCTACACAGTCGCTACAGGTTTGAACTGCGTATGCTGTCTCCGACGCAATCGGGAACGCTCTCTGATTCAACTGACCAATCAGCGTCGCCAAAGAATTCGGCGATAGCCTGTAGCGATTTTTTTTTTTGGAAAGCAGGCTTAACAATACATATTTTTTCAAAAATATTTAATTGTTTTATTTAAAGGTTTTTATTTGAGATGATTTATTAATTACTTGCGTATTATGTGACACGAGAAAAACATTTTGATTGAATTACG
>NW_022713210.1:0-840 GCF_011630105.1 Anneissia japonica
TTTTTTTTTTTTTTTTTATCAACACAAAGGCTAAATATAATTATGGCCTGTTTAGGTTTCTTTTTCCTTTAATGACCATAGTTACAATATTATCACTTTTACTTTTATAAGTAACCATTACCGTATTGCGTTCCCCAAACAGAAACTCCGAAAGAATAATGCCCGAATCATGGTATACGATATATATAATTATACATCATCTGTAATAAGTAATATTCTTGCCCCGAAGACTAAGTTCCAGGATGGTGCCCCGCAGATCATTATTTCATATGCAAAATAATAAATTGTACAAAACTCGATGTCATGGGGATGGTAGCAGTATACTTCAATAAAAGAGTAGCAATTGCTAATTTATATGCGTCAAGGGCCCCGACGGTACTCTCGAACCAGGGCAACTAAGAACCTTTACGCCACAGTTTTCCAGCTAAAGCTGGGAGAAGCCAATAAATTATGCAGATTCTTTGCAGCGTGTAACTAACATCGCCCTCTATGCTAACTGAGCACATTGGTTTATGTTGATGGTACCACAGACCCTATATATTATACAATAAGCCTATACTTTCAGCAAGCTTGTCGCTTTCTTAGTGCATCTTTTCCACTTGCAATTATCTTAACGGTGGAGTTGAATAACCTGGTGGTTCAGACACTTCTTTAAGGATCCTAGTTTCAAATCATGTGATTGAAATCAACTCCACATTCTAAGCCTCATCATGCTACGAGAAAGTGGTCATGTTGCGAGCAAAGCGAGCAATGAGGCTGGGGGCCAAGAGTCCCCGGTCGGGAGCTATTTGCTATTTTCACATTGTAATCAACCAATATTAATTATGTTCTGTAGTAGTA
>NW_022713211.1:0-814 GCF_011630105.1 Anneissia japonica
AAACTAAATTTTATCTTATATTTTATTCTGCCCTCCTCCGATGATCTTTAGAAGAATAAGTACGCAAAACAAGGTATAAAGGAAGTCTCGCCTTTGATGAAATAATATCCATGTAACATAACAATGTTTAGGATTACTGAGTGGATCTAAGCACTACATTGTTACTTTATTGTTCGTAAAACCCAATCTGTTTAGCTTCTATAAATATATATTGAATTATAGGATGATACTCTTATTAAATCATATTTAAGACAATCAAAGTGTTTAATACTGTAAAACCAGCTAAACTTTCATGTGCAAAAAAATTTCACAAATACTGTACCATACAGAATTTATTAATATCGTATGTTAATGAGGATTGTCAGTGTCTGGCCAGCTAAACCCAGCAGATAGGCAAGTTTATACCTGGGCTTTTCTAGCCTAGAACTCATGATACGATATTGTCATCATAGATGATCTATTATGTATGGTGTTCATCTCATGAGTAAATTTAGGTGTTAAGGCACATAGAAAGAATTATTAGAATAATACTCCTTTAAAAAAAAAATGTGATGAGGGTTGTTTTTTTTTTATAACTGGATCAATATTTCCAAATAGTTAATGTGCGCAGGAGTGATAATCTAACAATTTTTTTCGTATGCGCCCTTATCAATTTGCGAAAGTTTCATGTCACAAAAGTTTCTTGATTTACATTAGTTGTAATGCTGTAATTTAACCTCTTTGAGATTTTTTGTGCACTAAGCCTCTTAGTTTTTACAGCCAGGCCTTGCTGAAGACTGAGTGGTTAATTCTAGGCAAATAATATGCGTTGCAT
>NW_022713211.1:844-1033 GCF_011630105.1 Anneissia japonica
ATTAGCGTAAAACATGTCACATTTTGCGATGTGATACTGGGTAAATCGAACGCTGAAGCCCAGTAAAAATACTTTATCGTAATTAAAATTAGATCTTATTCACATTCACTTCACACTTCTAATGCATACAGTACCGGCCAGTTGTATTGCAAAAATCCCAACGCGTTTTACCCGTTGTCGTTGCGTTGC
>NW_022713212.1:0-649 GCF_011630105.1 Anneissia japonica
GTCTGTTAGACTACGGTCGGCAAACTTTTACCCCTTAAGGCCCAAAAAATATTCCAACACATTCCCACAACCCATTTTTGAAATGTCCTAATTAGGATCATGATAATGAAAGTGGCTAATATCGGAAAACAAACAAAAACCCATGTCCCACGGGGGCAGGGCCTACAAACTAGGGGATGGTTTGAGTGTCTCAATACATATAAAGCCTGTTTTCCACTAGGAAAATTTATTCGCGCTGTTATCAAAGCGTCGGTTCGCTCCCTGAGCTCTGATTGGTTGCGCATTTTTTCGCTTCGCAAAAACTCCGTTAGAAATGTGAATGCGCTTAATTTTGAACCGACGCTAATAATGGGCCTATTCGCCTAGTGGAAATCCGGCTTTATGTTGTTCCTTCATAACCATTTCAATATGTTATCTAAATTATTTCACACTTAAGATATGTTTTTTTGGCTACTACTGGAAGAATCCGCCACAAAATTACTTGAAGTACAGTGTTGTTCATGCAGCCGATTTTATTCATTTTAGACTGGGTGCAGTAGGAAATTAGCGGGAAAAAAGTAAAGGAAAATTTATTTTTGGTTTTTCTGAATCAGTATATCATATAGTGTCTCAGAAAAAAAATCCCCATTCTTAGAGCTTGGGCAACTTT
>NW_022713212.1:711-1013 GCF_011630105.1 Anneissia japonica
GTAGGGGAAATAAATGTATGTTTTTAGTCACTTATACATATGCTATGTATATCAAATGTAACTTGAACTTGGCTAAATAGTTACTCTTTACTCTCGTAAAAAAATTAATCGGAATGATGACGTCATCAAAAAATTCCAAGATGGCTGCCATTTTGGAGGTAAAACATTTTTATAATGTAAAATTATCTTTATTGTTATCAGAGCAACTTCAAAACAATGTTATACATACAACAATAAAATAAAACATAATGCACACACACTCCCACCCCACCCCTTCCCCACACACACACACACACATATAT
>NW_022713213.1:0-807 GCF_011630105.1 Anneissia japonica
GGCGCCTAGGCCCCCCATCGGGGTCCAGGGGCAAAGCCCTGGTCGGGGGTCAAGGGGGCGAAGCGCCATTGCGCTCCAGGGTATTAGAGTTTTTTAAGCCAATTTGATGGCATTTCTCTACATCATTTTTTTTAACAGTTTTCAGAATCAACTATGAGCTATAAAAAAAGTTGATATTTTTACATATACTGTATCTTCATACATAGGCCTAGCCTAAATAGATACTGTAAACCTGAAACTTTCGCGAATTGATAATTTCGGCCGTTTTCGCGACATTAAACTTTCGCGAATCTCAAAAAGCCTAAATTTAATTCATGATTAATTTAGATCATACAATAGCTGAAAATATCGTATCGTGAGTTTAGGCCTAGGTTAGATAGGCCTACAGCCACTGTGTAGGCTATATCTAGGCCTTGGGCAGGCTTAGGCGCCATATAAGCCTGCAGCCTACCTCAGTTGTTAGGACCAGGACTTAGCTGGCTATCCCAGGCACAGATAAGAGACAAGTTTACACACACATGCACTACTCACTCATATGATATTCCCTAATGTTGTATGGTATTCAAGCATCCTACAAAATGAACAATGTTTATCAATGTTTTATTAACAAATTATTTTCCTGTAGGCCTAATAGGCCATGGGGTGAAGCTCAAAAGACGTCTAGAAAACGAATTCCGTTCCGATCTTTTCATAATAAAAAATTTAGGCCTACAATAGTTAAGTAATATGTATTGAATCAAACATAAAAAGTTCGACAAAAATATCTTCTGCAATTTTAAGAAAATTACCGTTTTATTACGTTCGTAG
>NW_022713214.1:0-1103 GCF_011630105.1 Anneissia japonica
ATCAAAACAATACATAAAAATGTCTTAATACCTGTGTCCGAGCATTTCTAAACGCTTTTATATCCTTCAGAATCAATAGTACTATATACATTTAGTATGTATGTTATACTATTAACACTACTATTCAAAAAGCGACCAGATTTAAAGCGGCTTTTTATACTCCAAAGACATATGCTGTCCGTAAAAAGAGATTTTGGCCTACTCTAGGCCTACCACTTTTACGCCGTAGCTTTACATTTCACATATAACAAGCAGCGAACACTGCTTTTGCAACTCGCAAAAACTAATAAATATTATGCTTACTTCTTGGCATGCAGCAACTATACAATTACAGATTAAAGAAAAATTATGTAACTCAACCAACTAAACTATGTCTCCATCTGTAACAGGTAACAGTGTCTTCTGTTCAAACGTTTAACAAGCCATAAACTGAACCGTGTTTATCTATACACTAGAGGAAATTATTATATTTACCATATTAAATGCTTGCGGTACACCACGTAGATAATTATGAAAAGAACTGTTGTTCTGTTGAGAATGTTTCTTGTCTCGACTGAAATACGACCAGATTTGTTGCAAAATACGAACGGTATTACGAAATACGACGATTTTATTTTTACAAAATACGACGTAACATGTAACGTGTTATTTAAAATACGATAGATTTTATTACAAAGTACGACAGCTCAGTTTATTACAAAATACGACAGAAAGTTATTACAAAATACATGGTTTGCTACAAAGACGGCAGCTTATTACAAAATACAAGATTATTACAAGCCTACCTTTTATTCCAGAAACATTGACATAGGCTGTATGGATTTAAAGAGGACTGTATGCTTAAAGGATAATTTTTATCCAGCTAAGCGTAGAAATAAGCCTAATGCGCGTTATTTGTCATTCCTTTTTTAGAGGTAAAGACAGGAGAATTACCCATAACTCACAGCGTCATTGTGCTTAATTGGGTATGGGCGTGGCCCGTGACTACCTAGCCGCCATGAAGGGCCCTTTAGAGAATAATAGTATAATAATAATAATAATAACAATAATAATAATAATAATAATAATAATAATATAATAATAATAATAATAAATAATAATAA
>NW_022713215.1:0-1041 GCF_011630105.1 Anneissia japonica
AAAAAAATAATTCGTTGGTATTCTTTGCATAAAGCAATCTCGAACGAACTTTCATTAAAAAAAAAATAGATATATAATAACCTACCTTGAAATCGCACCCGTAAAATTCGAATTTGCAGCATCTCTTCTGCCGAGAGCATCGTTCGTCCAGATGCGTTCTCAACTCTTCCCTTCGAACGTCATCCGCTCCGCAGTCGTTCGGACAAGACACCGTAAATTTAGGACAACTCCGTCGGTGCGCCTCGACGTCGCGATGCGGGAAGTGTGACTTGCAGAAAGTGCATTCGACCGAACGATGTTCGCATTCGGTTTCCAGATGTATCTGCAGATCCTTGCGTGGCAGCTTGGTCGCACACCCCCGCGATCGATGCATGCACGCGACGGGAAAGTAGTTGCAAAATTCCAGGTGCCGTCAGAGTTCTTTCAGCGCGAACGTTTCCGAACACCCCCGATCCTTGTGGGGACAGTATATTTGAGCTTTCGACATTTTCCGGCGTGCGTGATGATCGGGTGCGATTTCCTCTTCGGCGAACTTTTCTTCGCAGTTCGGACAGAGTAATTTTTCCCCGCCGTCGCAGCCGGGCGTCCGTCCCTTGATGCAGGCCTGTCTCTTATACACATCTAGATGTGTATAAGAGACAGATATTGACCACCGTCCAAGGCCAGCGAGAAGACATACGCCGCACGTCAGATCGTCCGACACTTTCCCTTCCACAAACGTGTAATCGAGTCCGTCCTCGTTCATCGATGTCGACGCGAGGCTGCTCATCTTGAAATGATAAGAGTCTCGTACACGGCGGTTTCATACGCACTATATTGGGACAATAAGTGTTTTCAACGCGCCTTTCATATATTTACGCACCGCAAGCCTCGAACGAACACACTCATGTCGCGATTGGGATCGTGCGAGCCTAGCGGAACTGCATTTTTTGGTACATAGTAGAATTGTGCTAAAAATAATATATGAGTATAATATCCCCAATCCATGTTCTGTTTGTCTAATTATTATATCAGCTACTAAACAAAATTTTTGCAATGCAT
>NW_022713216.1:0-1141 GCF_011630105.1 Anneissia japonica
TCTGTGCCATAATCTTTTTCCTGAACAAAATATAAAATAATGTAATGCAATGCTACTGTGCTATACTAGTTAAACTGTACATTATTAATTGATTCAGTACTTTTTCAAGGCCATTATTTACTTTAAAAGAAAACATAACAGGAATAACTATATGACTATATTTTATTTATTTCTAATTCAGGTGCAACTGAGTGTGGCCACTTGCAGAATGTAAGTTATCATTAGTGGCAAGTTCGAATCCTAATAAGGACACAACTGGCAAGTGAGTATAAACCAATTACAATGTTTACATTGGCCTGTCTGAAATGCTGGTGGCACCCTACCTTGGTAGGCAAAAGATCCTCATGGTATAGCAGAAATGCATGGGAAATCAGGATATTTATCTTTTTTTTTTGTTGTGCCAAAGATAAGAAAACTACATTGATGAAATTCACATATGTCATAGTTATATATACAGTTTTAGGAATTAGGGTGGGGGGAGGGCACTTTAAAGAAACATTGCATCATGAGTAGGGTGTTACCTCGATGCTATCATTTATTTTAGTCGCTGTCACTGTAGAATCTTTAAAACATGAATCTACTGTAAGCACCTCTTTATGGCTGCCAGTTAGTCACAAACCACGCTCATGCAATACAGCACTGTAAGTGCCTCTTTATGGCTGCAGGGTAGTCACAAACCACGCTCATGCAATACAGCACTGTAAGCACCTCTTTATGGTTGCTGGGTAGTCACAAACCATGCTCATGCAATACAGCACTGTAAGCACCTCTTTATGGCTGCAGGGTAGTCACAAACCACGCTCATGCAATACAGCACTGTAAGCACCACTTTATGGTTGCTGGGTAGTCACAAACCATGCTCATGCAATACAGCACGCTCATGCAATACAGCACTGTAAGCACCTCTTTATGGCTGCTGGGTAGTCACAAACCAAGCTCATGCAATACAGCACTGTAAGCACCTCTTTATGGCTGCAGGGTAGTCACAAACCATGCTCATGCAATACAGAACTGTAAGCACCTCTTCATGGCTGCTGGGTAGTCACAAACCATGCTCATGCAATATAGCACTGTAAGCACCTCTTTATGGTTGCTGGGTAGTCACAAACCATGCTCATGCAATACAGCACTGTAAGCACCT
>NW_022713217.1:0-1014 GCF_011630105.1 Anneissia japonica
TATACAACATTGTGAGGTTCCACGTGTGTTTCTGTACGATAACAAAAGAGTATAGGAAACGATTACCATGTATAGACTTCAGAAACTCTTTATTGGAGAAAACCAATATTTCGACCAATCCTCTGGTATTTATCAAGGTACATGAAAAACTAGCAAAAAGTGGACACACATAACCACTGTAGTGGGAGGAGTTAAAGAATAAACAATGCGGATTATAATGAGAGTAATTAAATCGGGTATACATTAATTGTAATAACATTTAGATTAAATATTATGAAAAAGTATAATGAAAATGAGTGTAGCATAGCCACATCAAGAAGATAGGAAATAAATAAACTATACTTTATAATAAAACCAGTCGATATAAAAATACAGGAATGTGATAAATGAATTAAATAAAGATAGGCCAAAATATAAATGAATAATAATATGCCTAGGTCAAAATCTCAAATAGGTATGAGTGTTCAAAAGCAAAAACCAAAGAATAACAATGAAAATAAAACAGAAGCCGGGATATGACAAAAATAAACATGTGTAAAATAATGTAATAATATAATAAAAGGTGATTCAATGATGTTAGTGGTGGCAGAATGTGTAATCACACACACACACACATATATATATGTATGTATGTATATATATATATATATATTATATATATGGAACATCGTAGGCTACCCTGTAGCTTTTCAACGAATAAAGTCCTATAAAAGTCATTGTGTAATAAAATTTCCCCGACGAGATTCGAACCTGCGACCTCTCGCTGACAAGGCGAGCGCCATAACCACTAGACCACAAAGGCTTCATGGTTAAACAGGTCCAAATAACCGTCGGGAACTTTGTATTACACAATGGTGTGCCTCAAAAGGGCGTTCGGCCAGATAAATTAACTGGAGAAACGGCTAGAAATAGATACTGTCAAATATTGTATATGATATTGAAGATATTTAGCCGTTACACTGCTGAATAAATATATAAATCATCAAAGGTACATATACAGTGTTAAATAAGGAA
>NW_022713218.1:0-1210 GCF_011630105.1 Anneissia japonica
TGTATTAGGAAGTTATTAAAATTTCACTAAGATATTTCATACTTATAGTTAACTTTTTCCTAATATTTATTATCGATGGAGGGCAACCCAGATACTCGACATGAAATTAAACACACACAATAAAAATCATACATCTTAAACAAAATTTTGAAGGAAATGAAACTTCAGAAAACAATAGTACTATTTATAATATTATTTATACCCACGGATCACCTTATCCAGGCATTGCTGCTAGGCCGCTACTATAATACATAACACAGGCATTCGTTCAAAGCATAAACCTGCTGAAAGTCTCATCATTGGTTAGAATACCTCTAAACGCTCTAGCATTTCAAATAGTTCAATTGTTCCCAAATTCTTTTCAAAACACACCCTGGAAATTTCTTTTCAAGAAATTCATCGACATTCTTCATCAATGTACCAAATGATCATCACTCTGCAGCCCTCAAAGTCGATCAGTACTTTAAGGAGGGTCTCATAACGGCAATAAACTTATATGACATATCGGGTATATTTTTTTTTTCGTCTGTAATTTTTTTTAAAAATTTATTTGAACGTTCACTGATATTATTGTGTTTATTTTTATTATTTAATTTGTATTTTGTGATATTGTTATAAGGCCTATTTCTTATTATTATTATTACTACTACTGTACTGTTTCATTATTATTATTTTTAATTAATGTCATTATATAATCGTTTTGTCACTATTTTATATTTTAAATTATTTAAATGTCTACTGCTTTTATATTGTGTTTCGCCCAATATTATTATTATTATTATTATTATTATTTGGTTCATTGCTGTTTTGACCCATTGCTATTCTGGTAAAAAAGTGTCAATCAGAACGAACACTTTCCTTAATTAAACAATTCCATCTTCTTCAAAACATTATTATTATTTTTAATTAATGTCATTATATAATCATTTTGTCACCATTTTAAATTTTAAATTATTTAAATGTCTACTGCTTTTATATTGTGTTTCGCCCAATATTATTATTATTATTATTATTATTATTATTATTATTATTATTATTTGGTTCATTGCTGTTTTGATCCATTGCTATTCTGGTAAAAAAGTGTCAATCAGAACGAACACTTTCCTTAATTAAACAATTCCATCTTCTTCAAAACTGTGTAACTGTGTCTGCTGGGATGAACATAGATTTGGAGTTTTTTATCTTTTTGATGTCGGAGTTCAGGGTGTTT
>NW_022713219.1:0-670 GCF_011630105.1 Anneissia japonica
GTTTTTATACAGTACATTATATAGTACTGTATACTGTATATATGAAAAAAACTTATGTGTTTATGTGTATACATATGCACTTTATATATACTGTATAGAGATATATATGTTACTACAGGATTACATACCGTTATATATACACTATACATTTGCAAAATTGCAATAATTCATAAAGTTAGTGGAATTTTGAAACTTGCACTTCTCGTGTTGTATTGTTCTTTATTTCTTCCTTATTTGTTGAAGTTTGGTTGAAATACTTCATATTACTATTTACTTTACAGATCCTTTTTACTATCGCATTATATGGGATGTTTTATACTAGAAAGAAAAGGATTGTAAATTAAAAGAAAGTTTGAACCACAACAAATATCAGTCTATTTTAAGATTGGGAATTGCCAAATTGAGTTTAGACGAAAATACATAAAATATCGATCACAAATCGAACCCTCTAAATGGAGACCAAACTCGAGACCACCCCAAATTTTCTGGTCCCAAAGGTGGTCTCGAATTGGAGGGAAAACTGTATATAAAGTGTACATATATGTATATATATATATATATAAAGATATATGATACATGTTTGTGTGTATGTATATTGTATATATACATATATATAATTACATATATATATATATATATCAAGAGAGCCATTAACACTGTGTGTATACTA
>NW_022713220.1:0-2041 GCF_011630105.1 Anneissia japonica
TAATTATTATTAATAACTTTAAGCATATACAATATTAAGTACGTACCCTCAGTTGTCACTGACGTTGTCGGATGTAGTGTTGTAGGTACTGAGAATATAAAAAGAAATTACTTAGTATGAATATAAATTAAAAATCAGTAACTAATTTATTGTAAAATATTTCAAAGAATATAACAATGACATTCAAAAACTTTTAGTTATTATTAATAATTTTTAGTATAATATAAGCATATTCATAAATTAATAACGTACCCTCAGTTGTCACTGACGTTGTCGGCGGTAGAGTCGTAGGTGCTGAAAGGTATAAATTAATGTGATTCACTGCTTATAGAAAAATCAAACAGTAGCTAATTTCTTATAACATAACTTAAAGGTATAAATCAATGAAAATCGAATTTTTTAGTTGTTATTGATAAGTTTTATCATATATAACATAATATTAAGTTAAGACCGTACCTTCAGTTGTTACTGATGTAGTGGGCGCTAGTGTTGTAGGTGCTAAGAAGTATAAATATTTGGATTTAATGCATATGAAATTATTAAACAGTAGCTCATGTATTATAACACATTTCATAGCAATATAATAATATTATCAAAACATTTAGTTATTATTAATAATTTAAAGCATATATATAACATTACGTACCCTCAGTTGTCACTGACGTTGTCGGCTGTAGTGTTGTAGGTACTGAGAATATAAAAAGGAATTACTTGTAAATATAAAATCAGTAACTATTTTATTGTAAAATATTTCAAAGTATATATCAATGAGGTTCAAAAACATTTGAAGATATTGTTTATAATGATTTCATTCTGAAAGTAATGTTATATACATTAAACAATCGTCATTCTCAATGATAAACAGTATACAGCACTATGCAGTTGAGTGGGTTTCTCATGATAAACTATTACATAATAGGTATTAAATGCCAGTTAAGTGAAGTCTTTCATAACATTTGCAGTTGAGTGCGTCTTTTCTGACAAAAGGAACACAGACTTGCAGTTGAGTGATTTTTTATTTTTTAAATTTCATATTTTCCGTTATAATTTCAAAAATCTGAATACATCACAAGATGTGAAAAAGTGCATTTTGAAAAATTTGTCAGTTGAGTGGTTTTTTCATGACAGGGCAGAGTTGTCACCGATGTAGTGGGCGATAGTGTTGTAGGTGCTGAGAAGTGTAAACAATGGACTTTACTGCATATGGAAATATTAGACTAGAGCTCATGTATTATAACACATTTAAAAGCAATATAATATATTATTTAGATATTATTAATAACATTAAGCATATAGCATATACAACATTAACTACATACCCTCAGTTGTTACTGGTGTTGTAGGTACTGAAAGGTATAAAATCATGCGAATTACCGCTAATGTTTCGATTAAACAGTAGCTAATTTATTTTAACCTATTGTGCAGGTATAAAACAATGAAATAAGAGCGTACCCTAACTTGTAAAAGATGTTTTCGCAATGCTGTTGTTGTAGGTACTTAGAATAATACAGATGTTATTTACTTTCATATGTGAATATTTAACTGTTGCTAATTTATAACATACCATACTAAAAAGGCATCAAACAATGAAATTAGTAACTTTTTTCTAATTTTGATAATATTTATTATATATAACATAATAAAGAGTTAACAACGTACACTCAGTTGTCACTGATGTAGTGGGCTGTAGTGTTGTAGGTACTGAGAAGTACAAAATGTGATTTACTGCATACGTAAATATTAAACAGTACTGAACTAATTTATTCTTACATATTTAAAAGATATAATAGCATTGAAGTTCGAAACGGTTAGTTATTATTGAATAAATTTAATCAAATATAATGTATTAATAAATTAATTATGTATCCTCAGTTGTCACTAATGTTGTCGGCAGTAGTGTTGTAGATTCTGGGTTGTATAGAAAAAAAATTATTTACTACGTATATAATTAACAAACAGTAACTAATTTATTATAAAATACATATTTTAAAGTAAATAACAATGAATTTCAAAACATTTAGTTATTATTGATAAGTTTTAG
>NW_022713221.1:0-519 GCF_011630105.1 Anneissia japonica
TAATGTAATCATTTATTTTCCAATACTGTGTTATACATTGTTAATATTCTTAAACATATTAGATTATGTAATTAAATTGCAATGCGTATGTATTTGACACCTGCAAAACCAAAACCAAAAAAAGAAATAAAACTTATAATATAACTTGCATCGGTAGCCTTTGATGTCAACACACGTGTGACACGCGAACAAGACATAGGGCCTACTTTAATCAAGGTAATTCAACAAAAGGACGCACATCTCCGCTCTCGAACATAGCGCGTGCGTACAGTCCTTTGATCTTTACTGTGGCATCGACAATCTGATACTAGTTGCGAGTACAGCCGTCAATTATTAGTCTATGTGTGCCATTCGTTTTATGGTGTTATTTTTTATTTTATTAATTTTGGGTACTTCGCAATGTCTGTTACATTTTAATTTTTTTACCGCGAGCTTGTTAAATGCTTCTATAAACCGCAATTTGATTTGTGAAAATTGACCAAGAAAATGAAAAGTTATAGCAATTCAAAATTTACGAAT
>NW_022713222.1:0-891 GCF_011630105.1 Anneissia japonica
GCCGGAACCACGGGGCGACGCCGTAGTAGCTGTCCACTCCGTTTATCGTGCGTTTGCTCTTGACTTCCGTCAGGTCCACGTTCACTATACTCGCGTACACCTCGGCCAACATCTCGACGTCCGTCGGTTCCTCGTCCTCCTCCCACCGACGATCCGCGACGCGATCGAGTCTGTTGCGCAGCGAATCCCTCTCGTCGCTCAACGAGTCAAGTTTGCTCGTCAGATCTTGGACGATCTTGTGAAGTATGGCGTTCTCGGCGTTGCTCGTCCTTAGTTCGTCTATCACCTTGGCGTGCTTGCGACTAAGTTCCTCGAACCTGGCCTCCGTGACCGACGTGTCTCCACCGCCGTCGTTGCCGAAGGCGGTGGAGATCGGCAGACGATTCAGCGCCAACCTCAGCGTCATATTTCCGTCGGATGTTCGGATGTAACATGTCGTCACGCAAATGGAACTTTGCAGATTCTTTGCCGAAAATTTTCGCGTGGAAGACTTCGTGGAGAACGACTCCGATCGCATCGCGTACAGGGCCACCGAAAGGTACCTGAAGAGCGTTACCGATCTGCGAAATTCTCTGGCGGATCTCAACTCCCAGAGGGATGCTGCTGCGGCGGCGGCGGCTGCAACAACCAGCGCGGTCGTCACGTCGACGAACGCGATAAGACATCAGGAACCGGGACCCGACCCACCGCAGCTACACCCGTCGCAGATCGTCGTTCCGAACTGGTATCGACAATTGGAGCATTCGATAAGGGGGAGAAGAGCCTGGTTCAGCGTCAATTACTGGTAGCGAGCGCCGCGCGACTTCCAGTAGTTGAAGCATTCTTTCTTCTTTTCCGGTTGTCGGTAGCAGGCGTCCACCGTCTGCGGCTGTCGTTCGTCCGTCGGTGGAG
>NW_022713223.1:0-4156 GCF_011630105.1 Anneissia japonica
GATATTAATGCATTATGTGAGTGGTCTAAAAAGTGGCAGTTGCCCTTTAATTTTATGCTTGAGGCGGTGGATAACGAAAAAGATTTGGGCGTCATTTTGTATTGTAGCTTAAACTTCGCGGTGCATGTTGCTGACTTCTCAAAAAGAGCTAACATGAAATTAGGAATGATTAAAAGATCTCTTCGTTTTCTAATAAAGGGCTTTTAAATTTGTATAAATCTATTGTGAGACCTATTTTAGAGTATTGCAATGTTGTATATTCCCCAAGTTTTACGAAAGATTAAGACCTTCTTGAAAACGTACAGCAGCGAGCTACTAGGATGTTTCCTGAATATCGTCATCTCCCATATGAGGAAAGATTGAAAACCCTAAATCTTCCAACACTAATGTATCAAAGACAGCGTGCAAATTTATTGAAAGTGTTTAGAATTGTTCATGGTTTGATAATATTTCTAAAGATTTTTTTTTATTCTAATACTGATAGTGTCACTAGAGGCCATTCATATAAATTAAAGCACCATTACTCTAGAACTAATCTGAGGAAAGAGACATTTTCAAGGCGAATTGTTAAGAATTGGAATTTCATTGTCTGAGGAAGATGTTAATGCTACATCCTTAAATATGTTTAAATCTGCAATTGAGAGGCATTGGGCTTACCACCCGGTAAAATATGCGCCGTATACGAAGTAGTATCGATTGCTCATCGAGGGGCCAATAAGCATGTATGCTTGGTTTCTATACCCTGGATTACAGTTACAGTCATCCTGCTAATCAAGTAAATCAAGTAAAAACACACATCCCTCAGCTCCGCTACAGTTGGGGCTGAGGTGGTAAAATTGTACCTGAAGATTGCCGGACACTCTTATATAGTAAAATTCATCATCATCGATCTAATTAATCGCTGTGATGTACCATAGAAAATATTTCATGTGCCGAAACCCAAGCTTATCTTTGCACGCTTTTTCTTATACTTAATATAATACTCAAATTATAATAAAGGCACGCGCACTCGAGTCGAGTATTATAGGTAATCCAGATGTTTGTGGGCAGCGACACAGGTATTTTGCTATAAAATAAGATGTGCTCTGGCTGTACAGCGATCTTTCGTTAAAACCTGGGTCATTTATGCATTTATATCAACAATTTTCAGGCATATCTTCTTGACTCACGAAAAGTGAGGGAATCAACTCTTTCCCTTAAAAATATGTGAGGGGACGTTTACAGGGATGGCGCCAGCGGGAGGGGGCCGGGGACCAGACCCCCTCGTCGGGGAGAGCTCCCCCCCCCCGTCGGAAAAAAAAAAACACAATTCGTCTGCCCGTTGGAAAAAAAAAAACACAAAAAAAGTATTTTGTACATATTATAGACTCTAAAATCGATTAAATAAGCCATTGAAACCCCTAAATTGTCAAAATTTCGGGGGCTTCGCCCCCTAGATCAATTTCGAGTCATTTAAAGCGACGTTTCACTACGCCCACTTTGTTCTTGTCGAGGAAATTTTTCCCCTCGTCGGAGACATTGGCACCCCCGTCGGGGACTTCCTACCCCGCTGGGCAAATCCTTTCGCCGCTCCTGGACGTTTATCCCTTTCCCCGTGATCTGCCACCACCTCAGCCCCAAAAATTGAGAATATAGACCTCTGGGTGCCCGGAAATTGCACTCTCATGTACCTTAAAAATCTTACCTAATACAATTTAGTGGGGTGCGATCACACCTTCTGCACCCCCACCCCCCCCCCTGAATCCGCCCCAGGATTATGTCACGCAATTGGCAAGGTCTTTGGACTCATTGCTGGTATCTCGTCAATGCTTTTTCATTTATGTCATCATTGTGAAAAGGCCCTAGCAAAAAAATGTCTAGAAAAAATGTGGACCTTTGAATCCCCCCCACTTGCATACACCCATGGGTTAAACCGACCGCGCCATCCATACCACGCAGTCCTTCTAAAGGCCTACAGTCCTTGCTGAAACCCACTTAGCCGCAAAAAAGCTTTTAGCAGGTTACTCATAGAGCTCCTAATCAGAGCTAAAAATGGCTGCGTAGTTACCGCGATACACGTCTGTGTAATCAAGGTTGCTTCGCTTGTGATAATTGGGGTACGTTTATCGTAAACCTTCATTTCCGTGTCACCGAAGTCTATTTTACTGAATGAAAATAATACTCAACGAAAAATCGTTGTCAAAGAAAGCAGCAGTAGGCCTACGTCGAATACGCCCAATTATTCGATGTTGTGCAGATTTGTACATTATATTTTCAGTAACAACAATATTAAGAAGCTTTCGATTGCACGACGAAGATAGGCCTGAAATGTATGACGTCAGATAAAAGTAATCTGCACATGCGAGAACAATTGAGTTCTTGTTGTCATCTGGGATTAATAAAACCATCGCAATTTGTATCTACGTTGTGCGGAGAACGTAACGGTCACGGATGAGTGAATTCGTTCTAGGGTTACATCGTCACGCCAATCTAAAGCTTCCAATATTCAAATATTTCATAATACATACTATCCTCCTATAACCAAGTAATGTGTGTTGGAGTGTTCAAAGCCAACACTGCATCGGGATGCATCTCCAATAATGGTCTGAACAATTACTGGCTTATGTATGAATTCTTCAAAACAGAGAACAGAGAAAATAATTTGATTTAATATTTTTCTAATAATATTTGTTGAATTAACTTATAGTACAAATTACATTAATTAATACATACATTAATAATTATTTTCAATAATTTTACTACAATAAAGTAATGGTGGTGATCATCATCATCATCATCATCATCATCATCATCATCATCATCATCATCATTGTCATAGTCATAGTATAATATTATATGATTTAATTGTCAATCGTGACGTCATCAGTGCAACTCGTAATGTTATTTGCCCATCCCCAACCGTGCAGTAAAAAGCAATTAGTAGAGCTACGCATAGTACACTACAGTATATGAAAATTATTATACGAAGGTTAGATTTAATTAGATTTTAATTTTTAAAAAATTCTTGAGGGCCTGAAATGCCCGAAGGACAATTTTGAATGCATTAAATCTAACCTAAGTAAAATATCGCCGTCTTTTAATGTTAGTTTTCTTAATCAACTGTTGTAGCTGCAGTCATTGGTTCCTATAGTGATTTGATCAGTATACAAACTGTGTGCTTGTTAAATACGTGTCTATGCTGGTTTGTGCTCCTGCAGTACGCGTTACCTCAGAGAGCTAGCGACGTTACACATCAGCAGAGCATGCCTATAGTGCGGATACGATGAATAACTATTGTCAGAGACGTATACAAAGGGAGCCGTGGGAACTGCGGCTCCCCCACCCTCTCCCCCCCCCCCACACACACCCTCCATTTGTACACAGTGTTAAAATTTTAAAGCTTGTTCTTGCTAGCCAATACAAAATCTTTCCATGGATCACTAAAAATGAATACTTCTAAACTATGTAACATAGTTGTGCATCAGCACACGTTATACATAGGCCTACTAACACATAGGCCTAAGCGTGATTTTTTTAAATATTTAAATCCACAGATCCCAGGTCACGTCTTTTCAGATACAGAAATGTGATATTGTATGGTTCAGTTTGGTTTTTATCCTTTTGCAAGCTGTTTTGCAAGCTCTATAAAGTTTTATTTTAATAGTACAGTACTGCACAGTACTACTTCTAGTTATGATGACGATGATATGATGATGATGATGACGATGGTGATAATAAATAATAATAATAATAATAATAATAATAATAATAATAATAATAATAATAATAATAATAATTATATTATTATTATTATTATTATTATTATTATTATTATTATTAAGTGAAGAAAACTGTACTAAAGGCGAAAACGTAAGTTGTGATTTCTTGATCATAATTATTAGAATATAGTTAAAGCTTAGTAAGCTATAGCAAAGATAATAAATATCAGAAGATAGAGCAGCTGCACAAAATAGTGGAAAATCCAGTCGAAATGCATTGTGGGTACTTGGAGAAAAATTCTACTGCATCCGCGCTATAAAGGCGCAGCTCTGGTTCGTTTGTTTCCTGTATTTTCTCCACTTAGTAAAATATTCAAATTTTACTGCATCCGCAGGAGGGCGGATGTTCCATCGATTTCAATGCAAATACGTGGAACAGCTCATTCTTCTGCTATTTA
>NW_022713224.1:0-754 GCF_011630105.1 Anneissia japonica
GTCGAATAAATGCAACTTGAATCTGAATATGAAATGTGCATGAATCATAAATTAGGACTAACACGCCATGATTGTTTGAAATCACCGTCACAAGTCCAAAACAAGTGTGTGGAAGGGCCTAGGCATACCTAGTTAGGCCCTATAGATGCCGGCCAGCAAAGAGGTATGTAGGCCTAAACACTTTTTATTAAGTTATTCATAAATGATTTTATAGCAATGACGAGGCCTAGTTAGACTGGGTCTTGTATTGTATTATTCAAACCAGCCGCGTAATAATATTCTAAATCTGTGCTACGAAATACGGTAAGTAAATATTTACTTATTTTACAGAGTAGTGGGGCAGCATCCGCGTAGTCGTGTGTTCATTTTGTCTCTCGTTCAATTCCACAACACGGATGCCTAGGCCTACATAGTATGTTTTATTTATTTTATAATAATTTGTTATTTATGTAAAAAAGGGAAAATTCTATTCAATCGTGGTCCAATTTGCTATTGAAAGAAAAAACATATTTTGCACTGTTTTACGATTTTTGTAATTCTTTAATACACTAATACGTGTAGGCATAAGCCTACCCTGTAGTGGCGAATCAAGGGGTGGCAAATAAAGCCTCCCACCCATATCAGATCTTTCTCATTGAGATATGTGCCGACCTCATGATGGGTAAGCCTACCCCCATTGACTTGACAATTACTAAGTCATATTACCGTAGCGTGGTGCCTAACAAATAGCTAATAAAATTCACCAATATATTTC
>NW_022713225.1:0-571 GCF_011630105.1 Anneissia japonica
CAAAAACAATTCATTATTATTTTTCGAAAGTGCTTTTATTATAATAATGATGATGATGATAATGATGATGATGATAATGATGGTGGTGGTTATGATGATGTTGATGATTTTGATGATAATAATATGATGATGATTATGACAATGATGATGATTATATCGTTGGGGATGGTGATGTTAATATAACATTCAGGTATATACTTTATTAATTCAGTCAAATTGACTAACAAGCCCGCTAACACGTAGTCTTACATATTAAAAAATTGCAATAGCCGATACTGTGATGCATAAAAAAGCAATATGGAAAAAGAAAAACAACAACCACAAAGGCGATGATGACGATGATAATGATGATGGTAGTGGTAGGGATGATGATGATGATGATAGTGGTGATGTCGATAATTATGATTATGTTGAAGATTGTAGAATAAGAATAGACTTTTTAAAAGCATCATAGGCTGTTATGTGACACAAAGGTATTATTGGTCAAGCTGGCCCGAATTACTTGCAATCAACATTTTATCACTATTTTAAAGGGACATTCATTTTTGTAAAATATACTCATGCATGTGTT
>NW_022713226.1:0-1205 GCF_011630105.1 Anneissia japonica
TCTGCTAATCTCAGGGAGGCTTTAGGGCGATTCCGCCTGTACAACCTTAAACTTAAACCTAAGAAATGTGTATTCTTCCAGCCTAGAGTAGAATTCTTAGGGCGAATAGTCTCCCGGGACTCAGTTGAGGTGTCCGACACCGACATCACTGCCATTAGAGACTGGCCTAGACCAGTGAATTTCAAGGACGTACAACGTTTCCTTGGCCTAGCGAATTATCATAGGACATTTATCCCGCGCTTCGCAGAGATTACACGTCCCTTATATGATATCGCCAAGAAGGGTGCATTCTGTTGGGGGACTCCTCAACACGAGGCGTTCGAAACCCTTAAGCAGAGACTCATGGAGCCTCCTGTTCTTACTCTTCCCAACGCAGAGGACAGTTTTATACTGGATACCGATGCGTCTGATTTAGCAATAGGGGGTGAATTACTCCAAGTTCGCAATGGCGAAGAACGCGTAATTGCGTACGCTAGCTTAGCGCTGTCGTCTGAACAGCGAAGATATTGTACAACTAGAAAGGAACTACTGGCGATCGTTAAGTTTACACGCCAGTTTAGACATTACTTACTAGGCAAACCATTTACAGTTCGAACCGACCATAATAGTCTCACCTGGTTGCTTAGGTTTAAAGAACCTCAGGGTCAATTAGCTCGGTGGATGGAAGAGCTAAGTCAGTATGTCATGGTGGTGGAACACCGCCCGGGGAAACGGCATGTGAATGCTGACGCGTTATCGCGGGCACCGGAGGGGGACAATCATTATAAGTATGGGGTTCGTTTGGAGGACTTGCCTTGTGGGGGGTGTAGCTACTGTACACGGGCGCATGAACAGTGGGCGTCGTTCATGGAGGATGTGGACGATGTGGTCCCTTTGACGTCTGTGCCGCACTCCCCGACCTTACCTGATACACCTATCCTTAAAGTAAATAAGGCGTCTACTCGCCAATCAGAACAAACCTGCTGGGGGTTTGCACCTAGGGAAATTAGGGACGCGCAAGCGGAAGACGTAGATCTTATCCCTACCCTAGTCTGGATAAAAGATGGAATATCGCCATCTGAGGCCGAATTATTTGGTTGTAGTCCTGCTGCTAAGCATTATTGGCTAAGCAAGGACAATATCTGTCTTCGGGATGGCCTCGCCTTCATTAAAGATAAACATAGGGAGGGCGAACGACTGCTTCTACCCCGGAGCCTTATTGATAT
>NW_022713227.1:0-858 GCF_011630105.1 Anneissia japonica
ATTCTCAACAATAAACGCCTCCGGGGGGGGGGGGATGCTGTAGTTGTTTGTCTAAAGTTTGAGTTATAGAGAAGAAAATGAAGGATGGTTTTGATTGGATATGGATGAATTTGAGAAAAAGGGGGTTCTCAACTATTATGACAGTGACAAATTTAGGTCTGCATCCCACGTTGAGGTCAAAAATATGTCAAATATCCTCCTGAGCAGGGAGGAACTGTTAATTGGTCGAATTAAATCGCCAAATTAGTACCAAACACACAAACTCTGGAATCACACGACTTCTGCGCCACCATTTCAGTGACCAGTTGGGAAGAATGACAACACACACTGGCCATACTTCCGTAAACTAAAAGAGTTTCTCGCATCAAAATATCATCGCCGCCGAAAGAAAATATAAAAATAAAAGAAAAAAATCGTGGGCTTCATCAGCATAAATGATATAGGCCTACATTAGAAATAGGCCTACTTAACTACAAGTTAGTAAAAAATTAGTGAAACTCAATTGGCCTATCAACAATGCATGGGCGGTACTAAACTTAATGAGAAATAAATAAAAATAAACAGTGAGCTTTGTAAGTTCCTATAGTAATGAGTGATCACTAGCAACTTGCTTGACAACTCAGAGATTTTTTTTTGGACCGTGACACCAAACAAAATTAAAATAATTTGGCTCTTCAAATAAATTAATTACGAATCAGGGTCCTAGCTATTGAATACCATCTTCTCTGAGAGTGAAGAAAGGAAACTGGTACATTACAAGTTAAATTATAGGGGGAATACGCTGGGTGGGTGACCAGAAATGGGCGTGATCGGTCGTCGCTCAAAATGTCTTAAAAGTGATCAAGGGCGACCCCCCCC
>NW_022713228.1:0-1345 GCF_011630105.1 Anneissia japonica
CCTCTGGCCAACGTCGGCCCAGCGGTGGTACCCAACGTTTATTTAAAACGTTTACCGACGTCAAAGCCAACAAAGTACCGTGACGTTGCGACAATGTCTGTAATCACATCTTAATATTTATAACCTCTTACCAACGTCGGACCAACAGTTGTAACCAACCACCATTTCAAAAGTTTACCGACGTCGGGCCAACAACGTACTGTGACGTTGCGACCACGTCTATAATCGCATCTAATATTTGCAACCTCTAATTAACGTCGGCCAAACCGTTGTAACCAATCTCCATAATATATATAATTATAGACGTTGTCCCAACGTCAAAGTAACTTGTTGGCCCGACATCGGTAAACGTCTGAAATAGATGTTGGGTACCACCGCTGGGCCGCCGTTTCTAGAGTTGTATGTTTGATTATAGACGTTGTCGCAACATCACAGTACTCTGTTGGCCCGACGTCGGTAAACGTTTGAAATTTACAACTCAACTAACCAACTTCGGAAAAACGGTTGTAACCAACCTTTATTTCAAACGTTTACCGACGTCGGGCCAATAGCGTTCTGGGACGTTGAGACAACGTCTGTAATCACATTTAATATTTACAACCTCTGGCCAACGTCGGCTCAACAGTGGTAGCCAACGTCTATTTCAAACGTTTACCGACGTTGGGCCAACAAAGTACTATGACATTGCGACAAAGTCTTTAATTACATCTAATATTTACAACCTCTAACCAACGTCGGCCCAACGGTTGTAACTAACCTTCACTAATGTTTACCGACGTCGGGCCAACAAAGTACTCTGACGTTGCGGCAACGTCTGTTATTACATCGTAATATTTACAACCTCCAACGTCGGCCCAACGGTGGTAGCCAACGTCTATTTCAAACGTTTACCGACGTCGGGCCAACAAAGTACTATGACATTGCGACAAAGCATCCTAATATTTA
Source organism: Anneissia japonica (assembly GCF_011630105.1). NCBI lineage: Eukaryota > Metazoa > Echinodermata > Crinoidea > Comatulida > Comatulidae > Anneissia > Anneissia japonica. The sequence goes on from NW_022713228.1 coordinate 946, forward strand.
CAACCTCTAACCAACGTCGGCCCAACGGTTGTAACCAACCTTCACTAATGTTTACCGACGTCGGGCCAACAAAGTACTCTGACGTTGCGACAACGTCTGTTATTACATCGTAATATTTACAACCTCTAACCAACGTCGGGCCAACGGTTTTAACCAACATCCATTTCAAACGTTTACCTACGTCGGGCCAACAACGTACTGTGACGTTGAAGCAACGTCTGCAATCACATCTAATATTTACAACCTCTAACCAACGTCGGGCCAACGGTTTTATCCAACCTCCATTTCAAACGTTTACCGATGTCGGGCCAACAACGTACTGTGACGTTGAGACGACGTCTGCAATCACATCTAATATTTACAACCTCTAGCCAACGTCGGGCCAGTAACAAATCGTGAC
>NW_022713229.1:0-650 GCF_011630105.1 Anneissia japonica
CAACACCTTGATGCCGTACCCCAGTGAAAAGATGTCAGTTTGCACTGAGTCACTGGCACCGTGTACAATTTTCTCGATTGGAGTCTCGGGATGTTTGGCTAAGATCTTTTTCGGCTTCTGATTTGAAGGACATTTTTTTGCTGCGCCTTGGCTTTTGAATGCTGCTCACCATCCCAAAATCTGTTAGTTTAGCTGTGAAGCATAAGCCGTTGTGACAAATTAAATTGTTTCTAGCTGCAACGTCATTGTGTAAAAGTCCCCGTGTGTGCATCTCATGGAGGCCCTTTGCGACCTCGGATGTCATTGTGATGCATTCAAGTCCAGTTATCATCGGACGTCCGGTTTTCATCACTTTTAATAAGGTGGTACTGGTGTGGGTTTGATTGTCGCCAACAAATTCTTGTACCATTCTGCATTCGTTACCTTCACGAAATACGCCGTAAACGCCAGGGAATGGACAAGAATTCCATTACTCTTGCCTCCAGGCACATCTGGTTCCAAGCATCCTCAGGATCGTTGTAGTACTTCATGGATGCTGTCTTTACAGCAACCAGGTGATGGTAGCCAAGGATATTAGATGTCATAAGGTTAACACGTCCAAAGCTACCACTTCCAAGTTCCACCGGGGTTGCAAAAGAAGAAACGCTTGA
>NW_022713230.1:0-5452 GCF_011630105.1 Anneissia japonica
ATCTTCAAGAACCGATCAAAATTATTATAATGCCTCCATAGAAAGTACTGGTACGTTGGCAAGTAACACATACTGCAGCTCAGGACTGGTGATCTGATAATGGATATTGAATTTTAAGTTTTCGTGTCCATCTTCGCCAATATTTACAGTAGCTCCATTAATAACGGCCTGTGGATGCCATGTTTTTTTTTTGTTTTTTTTTTTTTACTCCTGACAAAAATACAACATGAAGAAAAAAGAAAATGTTTAACTTAACAATTAAGATCGACAATATACAGTAGGCTGCATAAAGATGTAGGCCTATACTGATATTAAATAATGAAGTGGATATATTTACGTCGTCGTCATCAAATCAGTAAACGATATATTTACTTAAATGAAACGACGCATGCGCAGTCATACTTTAACAACTATCATTTTCAGCACTCGATATTAGCGTGGCCTCCAAAGCCGTGGTGATTCCCCCAAGTTCAGCATGGCACTAATTAATTTATATTTTTGTTTTTTATTTTTTTATTAAACGTAATTTAATTTTCTAAAATAGCGCAGTATGTAGTTTAATCACTAAATAAATTATTAAATCAAGTGTTAAATTTCAAATAAAAGTGATACTGTATTATGCTGGAAATGTTATGTTCATCTTACTCAATCATTTGTTGAGTTCTGTATCCATGCTTCGTAGACACATGCACATCATGCCAATGTTGCTTTGTTAGTGATCAGACTACTTGGAAAAATATGTTTGAATAAAACATTAAAAATATTTGTTTTGTCTTACCAGGGAGAAGTATTTTATGTATGTTTTACATCTCCCTGGTTTCACTTTTTTCGTAGTGATTCAATATCTTACAGAAAATACACGATTATTCGTCGTTTACTTCTTGCTTCACATAGCGTACAGTACTTTGTAGAGTGAATCATGTGCTCACCAAACATGGTCAAGTGTGTTTATTTAACAAATGATTGAGTAAGATGAACATAACATTTCCAGCTCATAATACAGTATCACCTTTATTTGAAAATTTAACACAATGATTTAATCATTTATTTAGTGATTAAACTACATACTGTGCTGTTGTAGAAAATTGAATTACGTTTAATAAAAAATAAAAAACAATTATAAATTAATTAATTTAAAGTGCCATGTTGAACTTGGGGGAATCACCGTGGCCATGGGAGGCCACGCTAATATCGAGTGCTGAAAATGCAAGTTTGTTAAAGTATGACTGCGCATGCATTGTTTCATTTACGTAAATATATCGTTTACTGATTTGTTTACGACGACGTAAATATATCCACTTCCATTAAATAAAGTGTAGTATTTTATGCTTGAGAAACAGAAAACAGCTTTGAATTGTAATGCACTCCATCATGTTGGAATTCAATATTTTGACAATGACATTATGTTTGGGTGTATATGTGGACTCATATATGGACAGCCTAGGCCCCCATAGGCTTGGTTTGGGGGTGAAAGGGCTTGCCAGCCAGGTCCCCTATACTAAAGTTACATCACAAAGTCTAGGCTAGGCCTGCTGTACACAGTGACATTAGTTAGGTAGACAGGGCCTAGCCTATACACCGGCGAAAAATATAATAAGACAAAAAACGTAGGATATGCCTTGGCTTATGCCCCTAGCCAGAGAGTTAACTGGCGATCCAACGCTAGTTAAAGAAACTAGGCCTAGGCCAGCATACGCTTAAACAAGAAGGCCTAGTAGGCCTGCGTATCTCTAGGCCTAGCTAGGCCCAGGGAATGCAATGGTTTTGGCCGCGAATTAGGCCTAGCACAGTAGTATAGTTAGGGAATTCAACAACAGTTAGGCCTAGGCTACATAAGTATAAATTACTTACTTATACTTCACTGTGACTTGGCAAATTTTCTTAATCTTAGGCCTATGAATCTTCCTTCCTTTACACTCGCTACAAGACGACGGCACTAGAACGGGCGCTTCGTTTGTGAATTCAATAGCAGCTTCATTCAAATTGGTATTTCTACTGAGCATGAGCACACACTTATTAAGTAAAAAGTACCACAATGGAGCATTCATGTCATAACTGTAGCTGGGTCATTCTTCGCTAATGTGCCATTTTAGAGGTTTAGAAATCATGAAAAAAAAAGTTTAACATTTGTAATTCTTTTATTACACATGTCATCATTATGCCATATAACAACTATAATAAACATTCGGCACGATAATTAGGGCATTTTAAACGTTTATTTAAGTATTCAATTTTCAGTGCTGTAACATAGCAAATTTTACAAGAATCATCTCCATCACACTTTTTGTGACGGAGATGATATACATATAGATGTGAATCTTAGTAGAATTAAAAGATAGATTGTATTATTTAAATATAGGATAATGCACATTGAACAAACAGGTTTCTAACAACATAAGTCTTATCAATTACCATTTTTATTTTATAGCTGTTTCTGAGAATAGAAAACATCAAGAAATCATCTCCATCACACTTTGTTGTGACGGAGATGATGATATACTCATAAATGTGAATCTTAGTAAATTTAAAAGATAGATTAGATAATATAAATATAGAAAAATAAACATTGAGCAAAAAGGTTTCTAACAACATAAACCAGATCAATTATAATTGCTATTATATATTCTTTTTTGAAGAAAGAAAACATCAAGAAGTCATCTCCATCACAGTAAAATTGTGATGGAAATGACTGTGACGGAGATGAGGAATTAAACTTGTTAGATCATATAGTGCCATATGCAGTGTGTTACAGGGTGGATGTCATGTGTACTTTGAAAATGACACAGTTCTGATCGTATATATAATTATTTTTGTCTAAAAAAATTATAAATAAAGCATACTCTGAAGCGTTCGGAGATGATGCTGAATAAAGGTACTTTCCTAGTTGTTATTAGAAAAGCATGAATTCTTCAGCTATAGGTGGTTTAACTGTACAAGAATGGGCTGTTTCTTACTGTATGGTCGCCTTCAACCAAAATGGTTTGATCCATAACTTGTTATGTCATTTTGCTAACAGCTATAATGGCATTTTAAAGTATTGTGACGGATATGATGACAATTCAGGGACAAGCTTTTTTAGTCTAAAAAAGTCAAATTTTAAGAATTTATAGATCTATGGATGTCATTTTTAATTTTAAACTTGTAAGACATCTATTGTATTCACCTTTTTGTGGTACAGTTATTTATTTAAGTTATTTATTTTACAAATTATGACATTAGGAATTTTTAAGAAGTCCAATCGGGACATGCAAAGTGCGCGACTTTGGAGGCTTTTTGTTGAAAAATAAACAGCATGTTGATTACTTTTAAAATATTTAACAACTTATTTCATTAACAAATATGTTCAAGATTGCATTAACGCAATAAAAATAAAACTTCCTTTAATATTTTAAAATTTATACTACATCAAAACAGAGGGACGGGAAAATGGCACTTTACTGAAGAATGACCCAGCTACGTATAACGTCTTTAAAATAAAGTATAATTAACAGTGGGTCAGAGGGGAATTCAGGGCATAATTATCTGCCCAGGTATGTGGCATGTGGGGCCCATGTAGAATGAACATAAGAATGGCCATGCATTTTCCCAGATATTTGGCACTTGGGCCCCATGTGGCGTACAAATTCCTACAACTATCTGCCAATCTTGGCATATGAGGCTATGTAGAGTAAACACAGGCACAAATATTATTTCCCATATATTTGACACATTAGGCCCTATGGGAATTTGGCATATGGACCCATGTAGATTGCACATGGGCATGTTTATATGAATTTTCCCAGATATTTGGCATATGGGTCACATGTAGATTAAATGTGGCCATTCCCAAAGTTATCTTCCCTGTTATTTGGCATATGTAAATGTGTAAATTAAACACTAGCTTAAGTCCATGTATTTCCCCAGCTATTAACACATGGGCCCCATGTGGAGTAAATGCGGGTATTATTTCCATAATTATCTGCCCAGTTATTCGGCATATGGGGCCCGTGTAGATTGAACAAGAGCATGTCCATATTTATTTTCCCAGATATTTGGCACATGGGCTCCGTTTAGATTAATGTGGGAATTCCCATAATTATCTGCCCAGCTATTTGGCATGTGGTGCCCATGTAGACTGAACATGGGCATGCCAATATGTATTTTCCCAGATATTTGGCACATTGAACCCATGTGGATTAAATGTGGGCATTCCCATAATTATATGCCCATATGGGTCCCATGCAAATTAAATATGGGCATGCCCATATGTAACTTCCCATATATTTGGCATATGGGCTCCATTTAGATTAAATATGGGCCTCCCATATTTACTTGCCCAGGTAATTGACATATAGGTCCAATGTTTATTATATGTGGGAATGCCCATAAGTATTTTCCCAGATATTTGGCACATGGGCCCAATGCAAAATTAATATGGTCATACCCATGTTCAACTACCCAGGTCTTTAGCATGTGGGCCCCATGTAGATAAATATGGGCAAGCCAATATGTATTTTTCCAGATATTTAGCACATTGAACCCATGTGGGTTAAATGTGGGCATTCCCACAATTATATGCCCAGTTATTTGGCATATGGGTCCCATGCAAATTAAATATGGGCATGCCCATATGTAACTTCCCATATATTTGGCATATGGGCTACATTAAGATTAAATATGGGCCTCCCATATTTACTTGCCCAGGTAATTGACATATGGGTCCCATGTATATTTTATGTAGGCATGCCCATAAGTATTTTCCCAGATATTTGGCACATGGGTCCAATGCGAAATTAATATGGGCATACCCATGTCCAACTACCCAGGTCTTTAGCATGTGGGCCCCATGTACATAAATATGGGCATGCCAATATGTATTTTCCCAGATATTTGGTACATGGAACCCATGTGGATTAAGTATGGGCTTCCCATATTTACCTGCCCTTGTATTTGGCATATGGGTCCCATGTATATTATATGTGGGCATGCCCATAAGTATTTCCCCAGATATTTGGCACATGGGCTCAATAAGAAATTAATATGGGCATACCCATATTCAACTACCCAGGTCTTCGGCATGTGGACCCCATGTAGATAAATATGGGCATGCCTATATGTATTTTCCCAGATATTTGGCACATGGGCCCCATGCGGATTAAATGTGGGCATTTCCATATTTATCTGCCCAGGTATTTACCATATGGGGCCCATGTACTTTAAATATGGGCATTCCCATATATATGTCTCTTATACACATCTAGATGTGTATAAGAGACAGGGTGGGTAAACCATGGGCAAGGCCCATATGTGATTGCCCAGACGGATCCCATAAGGGAAAAATATGGGGTAGCCCATAAGACTTTTCCCAGATATTTTGCATATGGGCCCCATGTGGGAATGTTACCTGGGATAGTTCGTATACTGTAAAGGCAAAATTCGTGTGGCATTACCAACCAACAGGGGGTTTTAAATT
>NW_022713231.1:0-3198 GCF_011630105.1 Anneissia japonica
AATCAAACAATTGTTAATTTCAAATGGTTTAGGTTGTATTTGGCTTCAACAATTTGTTCATGATCAGGCTTTCGTAGGGTTTCAAGTTGAGAATAAATGAGGCATGTTGTGGCAAAATGGCTAAGTTGTAGCAAAAATTGAAATTCAAGTTATTGGTATTTTTAGATACCTGAGTATGTGATCTTTAAAATGAGGGGCCATTCATTCAAATTAGACATTTCAAGCCAAAGTTATTGGAAAGTGAAAGTACAGTACTCTTAGAGTATTATTATAAACAGGACTTTGAGTAATTGCCTTTCAAAGTTATTTGTGCATACATTGTTTAATAGAATGAACTATGAACAATAACGTTAAATAAACAATTTGTCAACCACTTCCAGAACTAATACATTGGGACATGATTAATAAGACATTAAACTGTTGATCTATAGTGAAAAACAAATTTGGATTTTTAGGCAATTTTTGAGCTCCCATAGTTTATAGCTCATTTACTCAATACTGGACTGTGCAACAACTTAACCATTTCGCCACAACATGCCTCAAATGATACTGACAAACAAAAAAGTATCTAGAAATTTAGTACATATCCTCAGTCAAGTTTATTTTCTCTTAAGTCATCATTATGAAGTTTTGAAAAATAAGCCAAATAAGTTTTGAACCAAATTATAATTAGGCATTCTTGATTAGAATTTGAAAAAAAAAAGATGGGAGTATATTAATTATGTAAAGAAAAGATGAATTTCATTTTATTTTACAATGTACTCAGTACAATGATTTCAGAAAAAAAATATATTCCACAATTATTCACTTAGTCAATCCCATCCATAAACAAATCAATTAATTTAGGCAAATACGTATATTTTGTTTATGAAAGAAGAAAACGTTATCTTGAGTTGCTTTATTAAAGTACACTTTGTTTTAGGTCAAAATACCTATGCAGAGCCGTCGGAACCGCACCGACTTTGGCCGGACCACTTTTTCTCAATTCAAATATTTTAAAATAAATATATACCGATACCCATAAAATGTATGAATTTATTATTAATGTTCGCATCACATTGTCTTTTTTATGTTATAGATTTAAATAAAATTCCACCATGCGCTTCTTTTTGTATTGCCTACATTTGGATTTTTTAACAATCCTACATTTTAGTAATTATTATAGATTTTGAAAATGTTTAGGGGTGTAAAATTTAATAACAATTAACTACTTCAAATTTTGCGGGTTGAAGTCGGCTAAACTGTAGATTCACTACACAAAGGTATACGGGTCAAACCGGCCCTGATTACTTGCATTCTAAATTTAAACCACTTAAAGTGAAGAACATCCATTTTGTCTAAAGTATCCACATGTCCTATTTCCCGGCAGAGGAGTCATTTTTTCAACCATGGTGGAGCCGACATGGATCGGATCTAGTATACTTCCATTAAGTTTAAATCTTGTGTCTGCCCCATTCATGGGGTTGAAATATGTAGATACGTTGCCGGTTGCTAGCTGCTATTTCTGGAAATCTAGATATAGGGCCTACCATATTTTTTCAAAATGTGTTTACATCAGGCGGCCCACCATTTTAGGGTTGAAGTAAGTATCAATATCCCCATTTAACTTTAGAATTGTGTGCCACTTTCTGGCGTCTAGAGCTGCCAAATTTTTTCTAAATTTTTCCACCTCAGCTCAACCATGGTGGGGCTGAGGAGGGTATAGTCTCTATCTCCATCATGCTAATTTAAAATATTGTGGCTTCCCTCGAGGGAAAGAGTAGTAGCAGATCCACAGGTTGCCAACAGGGTTTCTGGGCATCCAAAGGTGCCAAAAAGTTGTTCACCAACATGGTGGGGATAAGGCGGGTATGCACTCAAACCCCAATAACTTTAAATCCTGATCCGTGCATAGTAGTAAAAGATCTGCAGTTTAGCAGCCCGATTTGTTAAGCGCCACGCCCCACCCCACCACTGCATTCCGCTCTTATTTCTTATAATGGCCGTACCACTTGCAAAATGTTCGCTGTTCCCTGATGCTTCCAACTGCTATGTGGACACTTTACCACCGAGGTCCTTTGCCACCCGACACAATATGAATAATAGGCCTAATAATATTTACACGAGTTGCCAGGTATTGCACTTTTTATTCTAATTTCCTTTACGACTCCCAGCGAGAGCGTGTGCCTACAAAACAAATCGAAATGATGATTAATCAATAGATACAAATGCAGTAATGCATCTAATAAAATATGCGAAACTTATGAACAACATGTTTCGAAGTCTCTCACGCCATCATCAGGTAATAACGCTTATGCTACTAACGGTTTAAATACATACACGGAGTTACACCTTGCGCAAGTAATTTGTAGAAAATATAATAATAATAATAATATAGAAATTTATATAGCGCCTTTTGCCAAAGGATACAATGCGCTTAGAAAAGGTTTATTGTAGGAAGAGGATTATTTAGGAAATAAGTGAGCTTTTAAGAGTTTTTTGAAGACTTCAGTACTACAAGCATTTCGGATGGAAATAGGAAGATTATTCCACAGTTTTGGAGTAGAGGAAGAGAAAGATTTATCACCAGCAAGTTTGTTGGATTTGGGAACAGATAGACAGGAACCGGAAACAGAACGGAGAGAATAGGTAGAGGTTAAGAAAATCAACAGGCAGGAGATATAACTAGGATTGGAGGACTGCAGTGTATTAAATGTCAGAACTAACACGGGCTCGGATATTAGTTGGGACATAGTCTTTTACATTAAAAAAATAAATAAATATATCAATTAATCTGTCTGAGTCCATTATATCTAGATTACATTTTTTAAATCAATACTTACTTTGTAAATCTACTCCTAATTCAGTATAAATGTTTTCATATTACTGCAATTTGTTTTTGATATCAATGCTAATTAACATCAGCATTATATACATGACTATCAAAAAAAAAAAAAAAAAAAAAAAAAAAAAAACCAACCGCTAGTTAATAGCTTAGTATGTCATCAAAACAGCATACACATCGTTGCCTTGGCAATATATAATTAAAGTATAAGCTGCAGGCGAGAGCGTGTCATAAAATGTTTTGCTCGAACTTTTTACTATCAAAATAAAGAAAAAGAACCGCTAGTTAATAGCTTAGTGTAGTAGGGTAATCAAAACAGCATACGAATCGTTGTTGCATTGGCAACATAGAATTAAAATATAGGAGACACCTGC
>NW_022713232.1:0-1861 GCF_011630105.1 Anneissia japonica
CGTATTTCGAACATCGAATACATTGCGGTTAGCGCTCTAGTATTCTTATTATACCTCTATGAGTAAATCTCACTTTTTGTTCATTGGGGGCGCTATTTGCATGGATTCTCAATCTTTATGTAGAGAATATTAATAACACTCGTTTTGGCCATTATTTGACCATGATTTCATTCGGAAATCATTGAATGATGAATACTTGTGATGAATACAGTGAGCACAGATAATTTTAACCTCTTTAAAGTATTATTTTGTTGAAGAAAAAAAAAATTTGCTCCCATGGCAAGGCTTAGACCAGTCTAGCCCTGTACTTAGTAGCATAGACCTAGGCCTACCGTCACCACATTGAGGTGCTATGAAAAGTCAAACTCTGTGAATTACAAATTTTCTCATGTTCGGTTGGAGGGGTATGTAATTGGGAGATGTTACTCTAATCAATTTAAGGATTTTCTTACTAAAAAAAGTTTGTAATCAGAAAATATTTGAGGTATTTTATTGTGGGTTTTATTGGAAGTTGATAACTAAAGCTGGGATCTTTGTGTTGGCCGACTGCCAGCCCCATCTGCACACTGTATAGGAGCCCTAGATGACATGCTTTCGTCTGCTGATTGGTGGTGGGAGTCTGAGCAGATTGCCATTGAAAATGATCGCCATGCGTGTCTTGTTCCGGTTGCCATGGAACCGCATCGGCTGATGAGAGTTGTACTCGGGTTTACTTAACTGTTGTAATTAAATGTTCGAGGATTTTTTTTCAGATTTTGGCAGACAACATTGAACTTAATGTCATCAAATATAAGAAAATTACATCACACATAAAATAGATCATTTAAAAGAATCAAGTAGATATTACTGTTCAATCAATACATGTTAAAAATATATCATTGTATGCTGATTATCAAAATTGTTTACTTTGTTTGTATTTTCTTTATCAAATTTTAAGGGTTTTTTTCATTTTTCAGTATTTTGTATGGTTGTTGTTATGGATTGGATGGAATATTTTTTATATATGTTTATACCTTGAAGTTGGAACCCTGTCATTAAAGGTAAGAGCCATTAATCAATTATTTTATCACAGTAATTATTTTCTTATTAAATGGGTAAAGTTAAGGTGACACAACCTGAGGACCAGTACTTCTGAGGACACACCAGCTCTAAATGCTCTGGAAGATGCAAAGCATAATGTGAAAACACATACAGTAAGGACGTCTTAAAGAATGATGGCTTACTATAATTTAAAAACAAACCAAAATAGAACATAATACTACTATTGGTAGGTAGACCATATCCTACACTAAGGTTGGTGTATTTGCCATTGATCCAAGGAATCTCACAGCATTTCGGTACCAGTTTATACACAGTGATTATCCAGGCTTGTATCTAGCATCACATAGCATTTCGTTCTATTAAAGCATTGTCTAAAATACTATCAAGTTTTATGTGACTTCAAAATGCTCCATCGGCAAACCATCCTACTAGCGTGCAAATTCTGTAATAATGCATGAAAAGCGGCCTCTTGCAAAATTGAAATTTTTTTAACCTTGACCGCTCTGACCGTAGCGTACGCCGCGCGACTTTACGTTTTCGCGTAACAATTAGAAGCATCTGATTTACAATGCGCCCTCTTTTTAGAATATAAGGAACAAATCAACGTACTTGGTAACGAACTTATGGCGTTTACGCAAACACCCTGTCTCAGATCCATGGCAACAACTAGGATGCCCTCTCCCAAAACTGATTACTTTTCTGTTCCAAATCGATGCTTCTATTTGTTAAGCGTAAATCGCGGAGAACGCTATCTTGTGTTTATAAGATCTTTGATACTAGTCATAGAAAATTTGATAATGTGCACTGAGTAATAGGACCC
>NW_022713233.1:0-801 GCF_011630105.1 Anneissia japonica
ATAGTTGATCCGAGAGCAGTTTATATAATAATACTTCACTAGTCTAGTAAACATAAACAGACTTTAATTAAAACAACTCGCAAATTAATAACCACATTACTCGCAAATTAATAACCACATTACTCGCAAATTAATAACATCTCTCGCATCTCTCCACTGAAAAAATAATGTGAGATTGCACGGCCATGTATGGCTCATGTAACAACGTGCAAACGTATATATAGTGTATACAACATTCACTAAATGTTATAAACAATAGTAACAATCTCTTTATCAAATAATTTAGCAGATACGTCCTTACAAAAATAATAGTCTGAATACTGTATAGAAATAACAAAAGGAATGCAATTTTTGAAAATTTAATCTCTGAAATAATGAAATAAAAACACTAAACAAGAACTTAAAATTGGAATACGCATGGAATCAAAGTTTGTTCAATTTGATTCACAAATATCGGGTTTCTCACTACATACTCGCAAAGGATGTGCAGCTTACACATTACTAACTTGCATTCACCATCAATCTTTCTTTATTCAGAAATTGAATATGATTTTGAAGTAAAAATCCCATAGAACATGAATTGTTTTCTAACCCTGAATTTATCAGTCTGTGCTGTTGAAATGCGATTATAAATTCCCAATCCCACAATTGACTATATCATCGCTCACATCATGAACTAACACAATTAAAGTAGATTTTGTTAGTTCGTGAAATCAAGAAAGCGCGTCAAAATATGCGCTGTTGTTGTTAAGGACTTTTTGTGTGGTAAAGAATACAAAATTGCTTGACAACCAATACGCG
>NW_022713234.1:0-629 GCF_011630105.1 Anneissia japonica
GTATTAAATTAAGTGAATTAGTTGAGTGTGATCTGCTGTAACATCACTTAGCAGGGAAACATTTATAGTCTAAAAGTTTAACCAATATTAAGCTACTACAGTATCAGTATTTACCATTTACTGTAAATGATGTTTCACAGAATATCACCAGTACAACAATTATTACAAATTACAGTCAACCAAATGCATATCGACAGCAATGAAAAGACACTTTATTAACACTGTTTTACTATAGGAACATCATTTATATTGCTTTATACACCTGGATAGAGAGAGATACAAGCCAAGATCTAGTGTCTTGTACAAGAACACATGCTGTGTACATTGCCTGGGTTCTTGGACAAGACACTTTGCTTGTTTAAATTCCCTAAATAATGTACAGTACTTCTTTTTGATAAGCTGATGTAATATTTTCATTCATATCATGGGCTGTAATTTCAGGACTGGCATCAGTCTGTTTAGATTTGCAGCAAAGCTTATAACATGGGCGGCGGAACCGGGGGGCCGGGGGGGCCCGGGCCCCCCCACTTTTTGGCGAAAAATATATAATTTCTGGAGAACTTGGTATGATCGGAAATGCAAAAAAAAGTAGGAGGGAAGAAGGAGAAGGATGGGAAAGAGAATGTTTA
>NW_022713235.1:0-593 GCF_011630105.1 Anneissia japonica
CTATATATATATATATATATATATATGAATATAGATATATATATTCCCTATATATATATTTATATATGTTCCCTATATATATATGTATATATATTGTATTCTATGCTTTTGCTCGTCATCACCTGTTCAGCATCAGGATGAGTGTGTGCTTCAGTCAATGGGGCATCACGGAGTGCTCATTTTAGTGTGTCATATATATATTTTTAGAGTAAAGGGATGTTGAAATTTAAATAATCAAAAAGAAAACCTAGATGGAAACACTGCCCTCCAGCTGTCCACTTATGTAATCTGTTGTAGGCTGATAGATGTATAATTTTGCTTCTCTTATCAGGCAAACTGGAAAGATTCGAACGTTACAATTTCCGATAATGTGGTTTGAGCAAGTAAGTACCTTATATATACAGAAATTTATAATTATAATGAACACTTTTTAAAATGTATGTCTTGATGGTGGGTACTGTAATTGCACTAAAAAATAATTGTTAATAATGTTACTGTGGTGTCCTTGTTGATAATAATAACAACATGATATTCCCCATATATATATATATATATATATATATATATAGATCAGTTGCCTGACGATCGCAATA
>NW_022713236.1:0-932 GCF_011630105.1 Anneissia japonica
TTCATTTTTATTTACAATACGAAAACAAAATATATATAAGAGAAAAAGAAAATGTTCACGCTCTGAACACTCGGATGCCGTCCGGAATTTGGCATTCCGACATCTTCATCTCGATCAAGCATCTGCACAGCGGACATCTCGCCGTCCGTCCGGAACAGGATAGACACATCAGTAGATGTTGGCAGGGGAGGGTGAACACGTCCGAGACCGCATCCAAGCACACCTTGCACGAGTCGGACTCTTTCAGGGTTCTCAGCGATTGCCAATCGAAGTCCTCCGGACACAGTTCGCGGAGAACGTCGGCCACTCGCCCTTCGCCGGATGGGATCGGACCATGTCCTTTGCGATCGCCAGAACGTCCGCCACTCGATCTCGTTCCACTCGACCGGTCCCCAGAACGGCGGAGACCCAATCCTTCGTCGATGCACGGTCTTGTTCTGTCGGAGAGACTGAGAATCCGTCGATCCGACGGTCGGCCACGGTTTGATGGTACGGGTCGTCTCCGTCGCAGTGGACCACGCATCTTCTCGATATCTGGAGCGGCATGTTTCCGATTATCAAGTAGTATTCGATCGCAACTTCGGAAGCGACGACGTCGGTCGGAGAATGTACCTGGTATTTTTGAACGTTAGACGAGATGTTTATCTCGTTCCTCAGCATGACCTCTTTCAGGCATTTGACAGTGTTCCGACTCAGGGGGCACAATTTCATGTAACTTTCGTCGAGTAAATTCGCAGTCTGTCTGTCCAAAGTCGCTTTTGAGAGCACCGTGAAGCTTCCCCGAGTGTCACCGTCGTCGACGCACGTCGGTATGTACAGGTTGTATTCGTCGTTCTTGTTCGGTGTTATCTTCAGCCGCACGTTACTGTTGGAAGAAACGAACGAGACGGTGATTTCCTTGATGTTATTCATGTTTGCAAATTGTGGACTTA
>NW_022713237.1:0-773 GCF_011630105.1 Anneissia japonica
GGTGGCGAGTGTCTCTTTCAAGCCACTGCCTTCCATCAGCTTTCCTATTGCTCCAAGGAGGTCCACGAGGTAGTGAAATCCACCCATCATGACAACTACATTATTCAGTTCTGGAGAGTTCAAAGTTATTTCTACCGCTTTCCAGTAGAATGGCTGGTCAAATGTTACCACTGTATCTTGGCCATATTTCCTCTCAATGGTTGATACATAATGTATTGCTGAAAGTAAACACGATCTGTCACCAGAATACAAGTGAATCATAGGCAGGAAGTGAATTTTAGAAACCCCCGGAAACTTTTCCTGGTTGTGCACTGTTGCCATGATTCCTTGCCACATGGGCATTGGTCGATTAAACTTATAACTGAACTCCCATAAAAGATTACATTTCAATTCAACTGCTTGTAGCTCTGGTAGCTCCTTGAATTTCTTCTCCAGATGTCTCTTCCCATAGCTATATTGGAGAATCGGTATCTTTGGGGTTGAACTGGGAGGGCTGTCTTTCACTGGTTTTCTATATACAGCCTGGTTTGTCGTCTTCCTGGCTTATGTAGTTGCCGCAATTATTCCAAGACCGTGGAAGCTTCCCGTCCCATCTAGTGTGTTGGTGTTATGGTCGACATTGTACTAGGTTAGCTAGGCCTAGCTACTACATTTAATTAATACATATATTATGGGAAACTTACCTAATACTGCAAATGCTTTATATTCTTTCTAAACATTCCCTCAATTTAACAACAGGCTGTCACTTTTAAGCTACTGACTCCACCATATAG
>NW_022713238.1:0-3532 GCF_011630105.1 Anneissia japonica
AGGTTGAAAGAAGTTTATGACAAAAATCTGAACTTTTATATGAATATTATTGAAACACTGTAGCACATCATATACCTACACAGAACTGCCTTAAACATAGCTGAATATAGAGTTCAATCCAATCCACTTATAAACATGTGTTAAATATTACAATTATATAATATTATCAATGTAGCTAACCAGCATAAACAATTTAAAAGAAAGTAGAAATAATGAAAGTTTTACTGTATTTATTATCATTTATCAGCAAGCACTGTTCTGTTATTTTCTTCTTTTCATGTTGCATTGTAAAATACAATACAATGCAATTCAAAAAGTCAATGCAAATTTTTATAAAGAAAATAAATGTGTTGTTGATAAATGTTCATACAAGGAAAAACCTTAATAATATCTGGTAATATTTCTCAACAGAGTGTATGGTATGATGTCATATCAAATAGATAACATTCATACAAACAGTATACAGTTCCAATCTGATAGGACTACAGTACTTTCAATTGATTCATATTTCTATCCATGGCCTATAATATGGCCTGAATTGCCACCAGATCCTTATCCCTCATGTAGTGACAAGGCTTCATCCTGATTTGCAATAGCAGCCTCGAGTACTGTAATTCCACCACTCAATGTTTCACATCTTACTAATTTCTCAATGGTTTTTGCTCTATTAAAAGTACTTAATACATTATTGTCTTTTTACCAAAAAAAATACATGGGAGAACATGACTTCGACCGGGAAGCACTTCTTTAATTCTTGACTTTAGCTTTCAGGTGATGCAGAATGAGCATTTGATACCTATTAATTAATATATTTTTTGTTATCTTGTGTCTAAGGATTCCTATGTAGATAAAGCATACTGTACTATTAATATAATAATTTTGTTATATTCTTTTCATGAAGACATTAAAATCAAATTAAGCCTGAATTACTTAGTCTAAGCACAGTCACTAAAGGAAACATCCCCCACCCAAAAAAACTGAATTGATTCAATTTGTGTGTAGTAATTGTTCTTTGTAGACAGTAGTAAATAGTTGCTATATAATTGTGGATGGCTATTATTGATTTGTCTTCATGGTCAGTTGTTTATGCTGGGTCGATTCATTGCCAACATTATTGTCTCAATATGTTTATTACAATATAACATCATCGTATTTGATTCACAATACTCTGTGGTTATTTTGCTGTCGATGGTACCCCAGTTTGAGGAAAAGGCAGGGCTTCCTGTCTGTCTGTGTGTGTGGTGTGATAGAGAGACGCTTAGTGCTTCTCAATTAACTGAAACATACCATATCATTTTTAACGTTATATGTAACCACACACGTACCTTTAAACAGATTCGGTGGAATTTTGACTACTACTACTTGCACCACCATCCCTGAGATGCCCTTCGTTATAGTAGGCTATTCATCAGCTTCGACGGAAACTTAATAGGCCTTACTGAGGACTCGTATTTGTTGTTTTCCACAGAGTTGCACATCCTTAAATTTCTTTAAGCTGTTTACGCTTAATGACACAACCATACTCTATAGCCACGGTCTATAGTCCTGTTTTCTGCTCCTCCTCAATAGTATGTTGGTGGATTACTGGCTGAGGATCCCCCTCTGTAGGATTGCGGCCAGTCAAATTATCAGGAACATTCTCCACTGGGTCACGTTGATGGACTGCTGGTGGTGGATTTTCGTCTGGAGGTAATCCTATTTTCTGCTCCTCCTCAATAGTCTGTTGGTGGACTACTAGTTCAGGATCCCCTTCCTGCAGGATTGAGGCCTGTCAAATTATCAGGAACATTCTAGTTGCTAGTTGCTCGATCGTCGGGACGATCTTTCGATCAGCTGCTCGTCAAAATTGACAGACTGGTCTTGAATATTAATGAGTTGGTTAGAAAATGCTACCAAGCTACTGAAAAAAGTGATCAGCCTCGTTTTCACCTGATTTCCCTGTCTCATCATATCATGTTTTGTTTCTGTAATTATCGTTACATCTCAACATTTTGAATTTTTTAGGTATTTTTCCCGAACTCAGGAAAGGTTAAATAAGCAATATATGGCCACTTGTCTCATCCCGCACTCCCCCTTTAAGCAAGTCAGCTTCGCATAGATCATCTATGACAAACATTTAGCAGATTTCTTGCCTTGGTAAAAACTTCGTAGCGCTGAGGACGGTAAATAAATTTTACAACTATGTGTCTAGATTTATCATTGGACCCACGAGGCTTACCTGTTCGGTGAGCATTTTCTATAATGACGTTAGGTAGGTTCAGTTTATTAGTAATCAAATCATTTTATTTTCTCCATTGCATTTTCATTTCTGTCTTCCGATACGCCTTCAAAATGCAAATTTAATGATCTAGAGTAACGTTCGAACTTCTTGATTTGCTTTTGCAAAGATGTAAAATGTTATTTATCTAATTCAGCAGTAGATGATAAATCATTGAAATCACTAGTTAAATTTATCTACCTATTTTCCAGGTCAGCTATGGAAACGTTCGCATATTCGATAGATTTTTCCTGTTGAGTTGCTTGGTTTCCATATTGTCCATCCTAGTAAGTACGGCTTGCTGGTTCTACGGCACAGAATCCAGCTGGCCTCGAATTCCACACAAGTCTGTCGACAGCTTTTGAAATTCGCGCATAGCTCATCCACTGTATTGGGCCCGGCGGCAGATTGTAGTAATGGAGGGCCAGGTGATTTGGGGCTTACATCCAATTTTCCTTCTTTTTCACCATCCCGACCTCAAATAGAATCCAAAGTGCAATAATAATTGAATATATCAATCACATATGTACAGACATATTCCTTTTGGTTATTGATAGTTGCAGCAACAACAACGTTTTTCGACGGAGCAAGGCAACTACCAACCCAACCGCTCACTCACTCGACAGCATGATGTCGTGATCAGTTAAACACTGATCATCGGAGAAACTTCGAATCAGACTTTATTGCAGAATTGTGCAAAACTAGATGTAGGTAAGACACGGACGACACCTTACAACCCAAAGTCTGATGGCATGGGGATTGGGATGTAGCGTGTGCAGCATTCGCATATAGATGCACACCACACACAAGAATTGACAGGGGAAACACCCAATATGATGTTGCTAGGAAGAGAAGTAGCCCTTCCTCTTGATCTAATGCTACCCACTAGTGGAGCGCCGGACATCGAAGTGAAGACCGACTACGTTGAGCATCTTCGAACAAGAATTCGTGCGGCTCATGAACGGGTGCGACACGTATTGAAGCTTAGTGCACGACGACAAAAGAGGACATATGACCAAAAATGCTATGAGAAACTCAGTTACTTGTGATTGAAGTTTATTCAATAGTCGATCCCTATTATCTGACGGCGTGTCCGACAGACTTAATACTTACGCATTACTTAGACCAGACTGAGACTGCTTGGGCAAAAAAGTTCAAGTTCAGGGGCGCTTATTCAAACGGGGCGCTTGTTCGCGCGAGTACGGTAGGTGTTAAAGGGGGGGTGCGGCGATGAAATAATTAATTTTTAATTTAAAATAGAGGGATGGGCGACCA
>NW_022713239.1:0-3371 GCF_011630105.1 Anneissia japonica
ATACATGAATAAAAAGAAATTGACTCTAGCTTATAAAGCAACTCTGATTAGTAGTAGATCTTAATCTATTCGCAAAGTTCTTGTGTCTTTCTTGAAGGTTTGTCTAATGAGTATCAATAACATAATAAATAAACTTTCAATACACAAGGTGTACTAAAATTTAATTCATTTATTATTGTTTTTGAAGTCCTGTTATGAATGTGTACTCGTTAGGCCTACTCTGAATTTACTACTTTTATTTATAAATTCAGGCAATTATGATATTTTTAGAAGCAGAATGTAGTGCTATGTAATGGAAACGGCACAGCGTAAGCCACATGAGCTGAACATCAAAATGGATAGGCTCCTATAATAGTCTATCATGATCTTCGTCGATGTTCACCATATGCGTGTTCTGTGGCCTGCAATAGAAATTATAAAGGTGCCCAATGTTTTCTTTCTTGTATTTATTTAATAGGATTTAAATAAGCCTAGCACACATATCCATGTTAAGAAGTGCTCAAAATTGTTTTTTCCTGATCATTTGATACATAATTAATGATACACAACGAGCAACGCTCTCTGGGATTGTACCTCGTTGTGCAAGTAATTTAGCACTATCAATCGTATTCCATTAAATATTTAACTTTAACCAGATACCCTTTTATTACAATCCTGTGTGAAGGAGGCTATAATACTAGGTCAAAATAGTGTTAGATTACAAACTGAAACTGCCAACAATGCTGAATAGTTATTTTTATAGTATTGTATTGAAGTTACGCCGAACTGGTTATTGAATTATCATAAACAATAAGAATATTTTAAATTCATTAAAGAATTCCATAGAAAGAACTATTTTTGCAGAACTCACTAAAGCTTGATTCGCTTGACTAATTCATGTGGAAATAAACAATAAAACCAACTAAAGCGTAAAGACATCCATGGGTGCGTTTATAATAACCAGGAGATTAAACTTACACCAATGGAATTTAGTGAGTTTGCCAAGTAAATTGCTTGTGACGACGTCAAATGGAAATATGACAAGACTACATACCACAAAAGGGCACATGTGGATTCTAGGATTCAATGTGAATTTCTTTCTATGTTCTTTAGTGCTCTATCTGTACATCCTTTTGTTCATGTGAAAAGTTTTTGCCATTAGATGCTATTTTCAATGTTGCACTGAATATTCACATAATATTATTATTCAGATGCTGATGGTATATTGCTGTATTTTAGCAGCCAATAATATTCACATTTTGTGAAAACCTATGATACTTAGTAAGTGGTAATTAATCGTCTCATCTTTTCAAAATTTCACTCTCGGTACAGAAATTATCTTCCGGAAGGAAATATCATTTCCTTTCACATGTGGCAATTTTGAATATTCTCATTAGGCAGCATTTTAAGTACCTTCCCTATACTTTTTCTAAATCGATTTATATATTTGTTTTGGTTGTTGGGGTCCAAAGCAACCCATCCAGCTATATTACTGACTTTTAAAGTGTTGTAACTTTATCATTAGAAAATCTGTTCAAACATATTTTATTAATTTCAATCCTCTGGTTTTTCGTTAGGTATATTTCTTGAAAGTATTAGTTATCACAACACCCATATATTTTAGGACTTAGGGTATGTTCTACTTAGCAAGTAGGCAGACGGAAATGTGGTGTAGAATTTTAACAAAACACAATTTGAAGCATTAAAGTTAAGTGACCATGTTTTTCAGTCTTCATTACAATGCAATACACACAAACAAAACACACTTTAAAGCATTAAATTGTGTAAATATGCTATTTTCATCTCTGTAGGTATGATGTACACATTTTAAGTAGGTCTGCCTTAAACTACAAAACATAAACTTATTTTCATTATTGTCTACTGGTATTATGTGTAAATGATAGGCCTAGATGCAGACTAAATAAATTTTCTAATGATATAATCTAGTCCTAAATAATTTGAAGTACACTACGCTAATCATTATTTTGAAAAATAAAATACTTTTATGGGAAAATGCAGATATTATTTTATTACTTGCTCAGCGCAGTTGTCCGTTTTAAAAGAAAGTATTTTTCTAATATTCATGAATTCAATCATTTCTATTTACTTACTATTCCTGAACAAAGAAAGACAATTGATAGTGTTTGTTGTTAGCGGGAAATAGAATGATGGTTTGGCAAACACATTTTTTTTATATGACATGGTAAAAGCTAGATTTAAAATACATTAGGAGATAATTTTACAGAAATATTAAAGTGCTAATATGTGTGTTTTATCCACCACTTTACCGTTATTATGTACCTTCATAAATGCTAACTTTTGAATGCTATTGGGAATATTATAGGAGTTAGAAAAACAGGTTTATTTTATTCTAACATTTAGTTCAGAAATTTCTTTAATTGTAGTACAGTCTGTTTCGAAGAACACATTAGTAAACATGAGTAATATAGTTATGTTTCTATATTTTAGTAATATTAGTGTAGTTTTTAACCATATCTCATATCTGAATGTTACATTTTTGTGACAATAAAGTTTAAGTGTATCGATGTTTCATTTAGAAAGAGTTTGCATCAGGGCGGTTCGTTTTCAAACTCACTTTATATTTTGTTTATGGTGTTCCCGAAGAGAAATTTAGGTAGGATGAACATTTTTAATGTGTCCAAAATCATCAAATGAAGAAGGTCAAATAACTGACATCAAGTTGACAAAATACGATGACAATTGGGCAATTGTTTTTGTATCGAGCCAAGAGAAAGTAATTAATGTTATACACATTTTAGGTGTTTTTAGAGAATTGCCGGTTCCTATAATAAATAATATAAAAACTAGACTTACTATGTCTATAATAAGATTCATTGATAAGATTTTGGAGATATTTAGACTGTTGGGTTAAAAATTAAAATACACCCAAAAACAAAATTGACATACTAAACTGGATCGTCACCAAAACATATTTATTTCTTCCTAGTAACTTGTTCAACTTTCCCGTTTAATTCAGATCAGCAAATCGTTTTTTGATATATCTGGTGCTGTGTATTTGCCATTAAATCCATTTAATTTGGTATACGGTCTACGTCTGGACAAACTTTTGAAATGATCTAAGAATGATAAGTAATCGAAGTGCTGGCCAGAAAATCTCTGTGCAAAAAGATAGGGAAAATAATTATATGCAAGAAAACAATGGGTTTTCTTGCTACTGCTAGGAAAAGCCAATGAGACGAATTTTAATGGGAAATACAAAAAAAAAACATAGGCCAAATAATAATAATTAGATTATCCATCGGCAATTTCGCTGAGGTTCACGAAATACACATAAAACCCCTATGTTTCCGCCTCCATTTTCAATAAGAAAAACCATTTTTCTTACGGCTCAATTTATAATAGTCCTACTC
>NW_022713239.1:4354-8438 GCF_011630105.1 Anneissia japonica
CAATATATAGTAAGCAGTATGTTTCTACACAAAGAAACGTCAAAAACAATACAAAAAGATTATAGGTTGTTAATAGATAATATTGTGCGATTGTCAATGAAACTCTGGCTCTGGATCATCTAACCAACGTCCATCCACAGCAGCAGCAGCGATGACGGAATGTGATGATGACATTTCCCTAATGTATCTGTGCTTCTAGACTGTGCTGCACTAGTCCCAGTGGTAGTTCCCCTCCACCCCCATTCCTTTTTTTTCAAAATTAAAAAAAAAATTCTTACCTCAGCCCCAACCACCGTGAGGTGTTATGTGAAAGTCTGTCCCTTGTCCCTCTATTGGGAATTGCTAGATCCGCAACTGACAGTAGCGGATTCAAGAAGGCCCAGTCCTAATTTATTTTTATTTTTAAAAAATGGGAATAAAAGAAAATGATATTCAAATTGTATGAGATTTCAATTTCCGGCCATTAGGAGGTGCCAAAATCATAGATTTTCTCCCATGGCGTCTCCTGCATCTGTGAAAGTCACTCCATGGCCTATTCTTCAAATCCCTGTATCTGCCACTGAAAACCGTATGAATGTGTCTTCAGAAATCGATTAAATAAGACCTCAAATTACAAAAATGCCTAAGCTAAAGTACGCCCCTTCGATCATAGCAGGGTTTTCCCATTAGCACCCCCTCCCCCGGGAGCCATGTTGGTCGTCCACTTTCTACGAATTCGCACCCACCCAATAAAAATCCTGCATACGGGCATGAAAGGTTCTAGCTACCATAATTAATCGTTTTTATTAGCAAGCTTAATATTGTATGGACGTTTCATCTCAGGTTCGCAGAGTATGTTGCATGTTGTTTTTAACTAGTTTTGCCACCAGGAATCCACTAACAACTATTATTTCATCTCTCAGCCACTGATGACGAAGTTAAGATTGTGGTATTATTTATCCCATCTAACCTAACTAGGGTTTACATGAGACCGTCTCTTAATAGCTATGACCTTGTGTAGATGAAGTGAGGGTATTGTCCAATATGATGCAAAAATATTTTGGTGCTGGATTGATAATTTTACTTCAGTTTGCTATTGACAAAGCAATTTTCATTGGGATGGAAGATCTGAGAGTTTTTCAGTTTGCTGAGGACAAGGTGGAATTAAGGAAAGTATTGAGTGCTGAGCGATTTTTTGTTTGTTTGTTTGTTTGTTTGTAAAAGCATAGTCTGCATAACCGGTACAAAAAGTTCCCCAATCATCAAAGACATAAAATTTGTTAAATTTGTTGTCACGCAAACTCCTTGTGGACACCATTCAGTTAGTGGTTTTTACTACAATATTACTGTTCTCCGTTTAAACTAAAAATTAAATTATCGGAATCCGTTTAAAAGAAAACGCTCATGGCGCCCTTCTACAAGAAAGTACAAAAAATAAGGAAATTAATGAAACCAGAAAAACAGTTACATTATATGATACATGAGCCGTACTTGGGTAAGCGTCACTCTCTATATGAAGCCATGTACACACAGATACTCCACATAAGGCAGTATGCCGGACTACAGTAGTTTCCACCTTAGGCCTGCCTCAGGCTCTTCTACCGTACACCACCGAGGCAGCGACGCTGACCCAACCAAGTTAGGTATAAAATTGTGGAAATTAGGTAAAATATGTATTCTATAGCTCACTCAATAATGTGTCTGACTTTTTGTTCTTACAGAACACAAGTATTTTACTTGTGTGTTTGTTTTTTTCTCGTGTAATAAGGCAGTCTATCCAATAAAGTTGTTGATCCTGTCAATTGCCGGTGATTAGTTGTGTATTGAGAATTTTTTCGGACATTTGATATATATCCCCAGTCTATATAGAGAGAGCAGCTTAGCCCTGTCGGCTAATCTGGTGGTAGCCACTGTGTGTGCGCTGAACCGTGGAGATCTCTAGGTCCCCGGTTCAATTCCCATCGCTGCCTCTCCCTGTGTTTCAGCTAGAGGGCTGAAATATAAGTTACAATAGCGCACCGTCTTTCGGATGAGACGTTTAAGCCGTTGGTCCCGTGTGCATTTATGGCCCATGTGCACGTTAAAGAACGCAGTACACTCTTCTGAAAAGAGTAGGGGATTGTCTCCCGGTGTACTGTCCAATCACCACCAGAAGGACCTCACTGGAAATAAGTCTTCTTCTAGACTTTCGTGGGCTATCCTTGGTGTTTACACCAAATAAATCCAATCCAATCCAATAGTATGGTCTTCGGATGAAGTGTGGCATTCGTGTTAATGATATTTTTACTTCCAGAAAGACATCTTATATTTTATATTTTTAATACAAAGAGAGAAAGATTCAAGTTGAATTTTATTTTGTTTTTCAGAATATGGCGTTGCCTGACCAGAAAAAGAATAGGGTTTCACGCAGTAAGTTCCTTTGTAATACATGCAGTTGTTGATTCGATTTGCACTCCAATATCTATCAATTATTCAATTTATTGTCTCCATATAAAGATTATTAAACGTATATGGTAAGATAGTGTAATACATACTCCAAGTATCGAAATGCACGCCATCGTGTCGGGATTCAATATTTCGACATTAATAATGTCATCTTCAGGAATTCCTGATGATGACATAATTAATGTCGAAATACTGAATCCCGACACGATGGCGTGCATTTCGATAATTGCAGTATGTATTATACTATCTTAACTGAGATTAATCAGTGGACCTTTCGGTATATGGTAAGGTTCACATAATACCAAATAAGGCCCATTAAAAAAACTCAAAAAATAAGATAAACAAAATCGTCTTCTAGTCAAAACCAATTGAAGATGGGATTATCTTTGTGACAAAATTGTACATAAAAACCCAAGTTTTCCTTTACTGATTATCAAATAATTTCTGTTTACCATGTTGAAATCCGAGCACTCCCTCAAATTGACGCAGTGAGACATTGCATAATGCGCCTTATACGTTAAAGTTTGGATTGCATTTGAATGTAAACTGAACTGCCTTGTCAGATATGAAGGAATACTATGATTATGTATATTATCAAAGACGGAATTAGAATATTAAATGCCTCTACCCACAATCATTCAACTTCCAGGCCTTATTTTGATTATACTATGACAGGACATTTCAACAAGTAAGTGGTGGGGAAGTTTTTAGAATTGCAGTTAATTTTCTATTAAATTTTATATACGTGAATTTAAAAGGTTTGCTGGTATTACCATTCAAACAGTTTCCACCTGCTTCCAATATCTTGTTCTTTTCATTTTGTTGGAAGAGAGTACGCCAGATTCATATTTTAGACTAGAGTTTTTCTCCAAGTAATTTGCAAAATTTGTGCTTTTTTAGTTTTGATTTTATAGACTTTAACTCATATAACTGGTATAATAATCGGTATTGACTACAATTTTGATTGCAATTTTTAAAAAAATCAAATGTGCAACATTTACCGGCCATTTTACTGTATTATTTATCCTTAGTCTTAGACAGAGTAGAGGGGACTCAAATGCAAATCGCTTACGTTAGAGGGGGCAAACTTGAAATCAACATGGGAGTTCTTGAACATATATTGTTGAAACCCCAGTGGAAAAATGATCGAGTGATGGTTTTGTCGATTGCTGGAATATTTCAGTCAGGAAAATCATTCTTACTCAATTCGTTGATCCGATATCTTTGCCAAAATGTAAGTATACTAAATCTTTGTCCACTCTATGAAATTTTGACAAAAACATTTTGTTGTAGGCTCATATATAGTCATGATGTACCTATATTACGGTCATATTGTGATGTCATTATAACCAAATTCAGGCATGTCACACGTTTTTATCAAATAAATTTTGATAGTCTATACAGGGCTTAATAGTAGTGACTTCAAAAAATGCTACCAAGAACTACATTAAAAAGATGTAAAAGAGTCTAATGTTTTTTATGGTCACAAGTTTAATGTATTAACTTTTATATTTTGAATTGATCTAAATAGTGATTTTTCTTCAGGAGATTCAATAGCAATGTTTTCCGGCCTTACCTGATGCTGAAAGACCTTGTTTATTTGCTCCTTATAAATCGATCTATTAATACATTTTCCTCGCCGTATGTGGGTGTGGGTGTG
>NW_022713239.1:10231-18802 GCF_011630105.1 Anneissia japonica
ATCAGGGGAACATTGTTCATTATAAAGATATTTAATGGTTAAAATCAAACGTTTTATTGCACAACTATGCTCTGCTGAAGCGTATAAATGCATGTCGTTGCCAAGTTGTTGCTAACGAAAAATGTGAATTATAGGGTAATACGCCCGCGCGCGATCCAAAAGCGGGGAACACACATAGAGCTATTAAACAACTAGAGTGCTGACAAGATGGCGGAGCAATGCAGATTTGTGTACATGTACCATCCAAGATGGCTGCCGTAGGAAAGCGCCACCTTCAGGCTTACCATACATATTATTACCATAAATAAGCCCTCTGACTGAATATTATTTCATTAATGATAATTAGTATTGATAATGACAAATTATTAGATTGTCGTAGCCAAAAAGAGGCCAAGTAGAGAATCTTATTCAAATATTTAAAAAAAATTTAAATCCTGTACATTACACCCATACACCGCAACGCTCGAGTTTCAGACAAACAGGTAACTCGCTGTACTGAACTTTCTGTGTAAATTGAGGGCGCAATTGCAAACGATGGCGCTTAGGCGAAATTTTATTGGCTAAATCTATGGTAGCCATCTTGGATGGTACACACACACAGCTCTGCGTATTTCGAACATCGAATACTTTGTAGTTAGCACTCTAGAATTCTTATTATATCTCTATGGGAACACATAGGTTTGTCGCGTCAAAAGGATCTGTTGCCGAGTGATCTCCTTCTCAATAATACCTCCATGGTATTATACTATCTTAACTGAGATTAATCAGTGGACCTTTCGGTATATGGTAAGGTTCACATAATACCAAATTAAGGCCCATTAAAAAAACTTCAAAAAATAAGATAAACAAAATCGTCTTCTAGTCAAAACCAATTGAAGATGGGATTATCTTTGTGACAAAATTGTACATAAAAACCCAAGTTTTCCTTTGCTGATTATCAAATAATTTCTGTTTACCATGTTGAAATCCGAGCACTCCCTCAAATTGACGCAGTGAGACATTGCATAATGCGCCTTATACGTTAAAGTTTAGATTACATTTGAATGTAAACTGAACTGCCTTGTCAGATATGAAAGAATACTATGATTATGTATATTATCAAAGACGGAATTAGAATATGAAATGCCTCTGCCCACAATCATTCAACTTCCAGGCCTTATTTTGATTATACTATGACAGCACGTTTCAACGAAATAAGTGGTGGGGAAGTTTTTAGAATTGCAGTTAATTTTCTATTAAATTTTATATACGTGAAATTAAAAGGTTTGCTGGTATTATCATTCCAACAGTTTCCACCTGCTTCCAATATCTTGTTCTTTTCATTTTGTTGGAAGAGCGTACGCCAGATACATATTTTAGACTAGAGTTTTTCTCCGAGTAATTTGCAAAATTTGTGTTTTTTTAGTTTTGATTTTATAGACTTTAACTCATATAACTGGTATAATAATCGGTATTGACTACAATTTTGATTGCAATTTTTTTTTAAATCAAATGTGCAACATTTACCAGCCATTTTACTGTATTATTTATCCTTAGTCTTAGACAGAGTAGAGGGGACTCAAATGCAAATAGCTTGCGTTAGAGGGGGCAAACTTGAAATCGACAAGGAAGCTCTTGAATATATATTGATGAAACCCCAGTGGAAAAATGAACGAGTGATGGTTTTGTCGATTGCTGGAATATTTCAGTCAGGAAAATCATTCTTACTCAATTTGTTGATCCGATATCTTTGCCAAAATGTAAGTATACTAAATCTTTGTCCACTCTATGAAATTTTCTTTGACAAAAACATTTTGTTGTAGGCTCATATATAGTCATGATGTACCTATATTACTGTCATATTGTGATGTCATTATAACCAAATTCAGGCATGTAACACGTTTTTATCAAATAAAAGTTGATAGGGCTTAATAGTAGTGACTTCAAAAAATGCTACCAAGAACTACATTAAAAAGATGTAAAAGAGTCTAATGTTTTTATGGTCACAAGTTTAATGTATTAACTTTTATATTTTGAATTGATCTAAATAGTGTTTTTTCTTCAGGAGATTCAATAGCAATGTTTTCCGGCCTTACCTGATGCTGAAAGACCTTGTTTATTTGCTCCTTATAAATCGACCTATTAATACATTTGCCTCGCCGTATGTGGGTGTGGGTGTGTGTGTGTGTGTGGAGGAGGTGGGTGTTTGTGTGTGTGGAAGTGGGTGTCGATCTGTGTGTGTCCTTCCTGGTGCATAACTCAAGAACATTTTGCTTTAAAGATTTACTTCAAATGTTCACACATTCACAAGTTTACATGTATCTCGAGTCTCTTCGAATGCTGTTCAGAAGTAAGATACATATTTTAGAATGTTTATATGATACTAGACCTTTTTTGACTAGGCCGAGCCGACCGTCTCTGGCGGATTGAAGTTTTCGCTTTTTTAATGATAGCTTTTTTGCATATTTTCAACTTGTCCATGTCGTCTATGAGTTTTTAGTGTTTGTCGCCAATCGTTTTGTCATGGCTGTTTACACTCGTCATAGATTTTATTGCCTTGGATGTTTTCGATCATAATTTTGAGAGTCTTTAACAAAAATGACCTGGATATTCAGTCCCCTCGTCCAAGTTTTATGTATCGGCCCTGGTCGAGACACAGCAAAGCTAGTGATTTAAAGCCTAACCGGTGAGTTCATTACATTTTTCCACGTATATGAAGAGGCGTAACTTTCTTAATCCTTCAAATCTGAAAACCATTTTTAGACCACAATTTTTTCTCGTAGCCCTACTAGCTGGCGACACTGAGGTAATCCCGGTCCGAGAGTACCTAAGCACCCATGACAAATTTGCACAAAGGAAATAAATCGGAAGGAAATAAATCGGGAGAAAAAGCCTTGCATAGAAAGAAAAAATGCTGTGGCTAGTTCCGAAAAAGCCTTGCATAGAAAGAAAAAATGCTGTGGCTAGTTCCACGCGTCCTGCTTTCACATGATTGACGAAATGTATCAAGTACTGTCAGAACATCCCTCATATGTATGGATGTGCTTGGCATGCCAAATTTCTCCACAACTTTTTCCGAAACTATATGCGTTTCAGCTCCCTGTTTAACTCAAAATCATCTGGCATTGTACCTGGTGACCCTGTACTGACTTCAAGTCCAATTAAAAACAGAAGGAATACTAGTACTACTAGGCCTAGTAGGGGAGCAGATAATACTCACTCAGGCAATCCAAGATTAAAAGCCGAAACCGGAAGCCCAAACCCCAAGTTTTCAACCTTAAAGTTATAAATGTGAACTGTAAAAGTATTTGTGCCAAAAACGTGCAGTGCTTGAATCCATGCTAACCATTGAAGACGGAGATGTAATTGTAGGAACAGAATCGTGGGTAAATAATTCAATAGCTACTGGTGAAATCTTCCTATCCCTACGGAAGCTTATAGTGACCTTCCAGATTTTCAGATGACGAGATCCAGGATCTTGTCATCTGATCATTTTTTCTAAATGATGTACACATGACGAGATCCAGGATCTCGTCATCTAATCATCTCTTCTAAAGGATGTACACATAACGAGATGCAGGATCTCGTCATCTAATCATCTCTTCTAAAGGATGTACACATGACGAGATCCATGATCTCGTCATATTATCATCTCATCTAAAGGATGTACACATGACGAGATCCAAGATCTCGTCATCTAATCATCTTTTCTAAAGTATGTACACATGACGAGATCCTGGATCTTTTCATCCGATCATCTCTTCTAAAGGATGTACACATGACGAGATGCAGGATCCCGTCATCTGATCATCTCTTCTAAAGGATGTACACATGACTAGATCCATGATTTCAACATGTCTACATCATGTAGAATAGATAATTAGATGACGAGATCATGGATCTTGTCATCTGACCACCTATTCTACAGGATGTAGACATGACGAGATCCAGTACCGGTGTCTCGTCAACTGATCATCTCTTCTATGGGATGTACACATGACGAGATCCGGGATCTCGTCATCTAATCATCTCTTCTAAAGGATGTACACATGGCGAGATGCAGGATCTCGTCATCTGATCGTCTCTTCTAAAGGATGTACACATGACGAGATCCATGATCTCGTGATCTAATCACCTCATCTAAAGGATGTACACATGACGAGATCCAAGATCTCGTCATCTAATCATCTTTTCTTAAGGATGTACACATGACGAGATCCATGATCTCGTCATCCGATCATCTCTTCTAAATGATGTACACATGACGAGATGTAGGATCTCGTCATCTGATCATCTCTTCTAAAGGATGTAGACATGAAGAGATCTAGAATCTCGTCATCTGATCATCAATCCTAAGGGATGTAGACATGATGAGATCAAGGATCTCGTCATCTGATCATCTTTTCTAAAAGATTTAGATATAACGAGATCTATCATCTCGTCATGTGATTTTCTCTTCCGAAAAATGTAGACATGATGAGATCCAGGATCGCAACATTTGATCTTCTTTCCTACAGAATGTAGACATGACGAGATAATTATCTAGACATCTGGAAGGTCACTATAAGCTTCCGTACATCCCACTTTAATGTCTTCCGCAGAGACCGCCAAGACCCCTGCTATGAATGGTGTACTCATAGCAGTTAAAAATACTCTCATCGCTTCAGTCGAAGCTAAACTACAAACAGCTTGTGAAATGATATGGATTTCTATACCAGTTAAGGGTTTATGCTTGAAGATGAAAACTACAATAGCGCACCGTCTTTGGACCCGTGTGCATTATGGCCGTGTGCACGTTAAAGAATGCAGTACGCTATTCGGAAAAGAGTAGGGGATTGTCTACCGGTGTACTGGCCTATCACCACCACGACATTTCCATCAATATGCATCAATAATACGAAGGCAGCAACCTAACGGAAGAAGAAGAAGAATGCAAACAGCATAGAAGAACTATATTCCTCCCTTAAGATGGTGCTCCTTAATTTGATTGAGCGCCACATTCCATCTAAAAGGAGCTCAAGTCGAGATATAAACAGAACGCTAAGGCTATACAACAAAGCTAAGAAGTCCGGACTAGCATCGCATCGTTCGAATTCAAAGAACTCAGACGAAACATTGACAGAAAGATAAGAAAAGTAAAAAATAATTAAATCAGGGAAGTAATTGATAGGAGCTTAAAGCAAAAAGAAAGAAGTGTTGGGAGTGTCACCACTTTTAGTTGAAAACAAACCACTGATTATTGCCATAGAAAAGGCTGAAGCTCCTAATCAGCAGTTATGTTCCGTCTCCACTAAAGATGTCAATCTTCCTAACATTGGACCAAGTAATATTCCTGCTATTGACATCAACATAATAATAATAGTGTAGTTTTATATAGCGCACATATCCATCTAATGTAAGATACTCAGGGAGCGTGATATGTGGACTAGGAACTCGATCAATGACTTTCTTCACCCCTTCGTGTCTGTGCTACCCGGTAACCTGGTACCAGCAACTCTCGTCGTCCACCACAGGGGCTGTCTGTTCCAGTACACCGGGATATCACCCTGCTCGTCTCGAAGGATGTACTTGGTTAAATGGTAGGAGGCAGGTAGAAGAATAACCCATAACTTGCAGCGTCACTGTGCTGAATTGCGTATGGGCGTGGTCCGTGACTATCTAGCAGCCGTAAAGAGTCGCTTCTTGGTAGATACATGTTCACATCATTCCACAACGGCAGGGACTGAAATGAACCATAACATCAGGGTAACCCCCTACTCTTCCGAAAGATGCAATGGGTTCTTTAAAGTGCACACGAGCAAGATGTATACACTGGACCTCCATTGTAAGTCCTTATCCGAGAAGACGGCTAAAACCAACGCCGATGTTAAGGCTGTAGCTAGCGGCGCCCCTGCCTTACCGCTCGGCCACTCGACTGTGTTCTTTATAGTGCACACGAGCCATTGTATATCCTGGGCCTACGGTTTATAGTCCTTATCTGAGAAGACGTCTACCACCAGAACCATAGGTGAGTGTGCCGTTCGAACCATGCGCCGATATTATGGCTATAGCTTGCGCGCCCCTGCTAACCGCTCGGCCATTCGACTCACCCATCATCACTTCTGAGGGAATCTATAAAGTACACAAAGCAACTGGACAGGATAATATACCGACTAAGGTCCTTAAAGCCTGTTCCAGTAGCATTGCCTCTATTCTAACAAAGCTATTCCAAAATTCTCTATCTACTGGATCATACCTTCTGATTAGTTGAATGCAAATATATCCTCTATAAGAAAAATGACAGGTCGTCCCCATCCAATTATCGTCCTGTGTCTTGCCATCAATCTTATGCAAGGTACTGGAACATATTCTCCATGGCAATGTTATGAAGTTTGACGTACCATCAGATCAACAACACGGCTTCCGAAAGTGTCAAGTCTGAGGAGTCAGGTGGATTTTATAATAATGGATGTCAACAAGGTCTTCAATACCGTACCTCATAAACGCCTTCTGGGTAAACTTGATGTTGGCATCCGGAACAACGTTCTTTCATAGATAAAAACAAATTATTACTATAAACGCCATCAAAAAGGATCGGTTGACGATTGCAGACGATTGAATAATATACCGTGAAATAACGGACGAAAATGACGCAAACTCTCTGCAAACGGATATTAATACCCTTAGTTCATGGGAATCAAAGGTGCGTTACCATGATGATTCCTCATAAATCTAAAACTATTATGAAGCACTACTCATGAATAGTCCTATCCTAGAAAAAGTTGAGTCTTCCTTACCTCCAATGAAATTGAGTAAACACATAAATCAAGTTGTTAATAAAGCTAAGGTCTCATTAAAAGAAACTTGTGATAAAGACATAAAGTCTACTGCTTATCTTTGCCGAGTTCGCTTTATACTTGAATGTTGTCCACCATATAGGACCCTCATTACATGAATTACAAAGTGCAAAGACGAGCGTCTTCGGTAACTAACGTCGTACACCTAGCTAAATAAACTTTTTGAAAATCTCAAATTGGAAAAGCCTGAGACGAGAAGAAACCAAGCCCGCTGTCTGCCACTTACTCATAATGAAATATGAAAAAATAGTATTCTAATGACAATTCTAAGGCAGCCGCTAAACTTACTGATTGGCTTAACATTTGCATGGAATTATACATACCTTCTAAAACATTTCAAGCCAAATCTCATTCACATCCATGGTTCTCACCAGTACGTAATTATCATCGTAATTATTATTTTATACTCTTTCATCGTTGCAGTACTCTGCAGAACAGACAACCTTCCTAGACTGCTAGAAATAAATGCCAGAAAGTTCTTGCTAAAGCTAAGGATGCTGCATCTGTAAAACAATCCTAAACCAACGCCTCAGATCCAGGGACTTTTTGAGCATTGCCAATAATGTAGTAAATCGTGGAACCAAATCTCTACCACCTCTATTCAATGGCCTGACAACAGCAAATGATCTTGCGGAACGCTTTGCGGCAAATTCCACTGTCATGGAAGAACATCCATTGCCATGCTTCCCCTTGATAACTGAGTGTGTTATTTCTAAGCCTGTATTTATTCCTAAACATACTAACAACATAATCCAATGCCTTGATTGCAGCAAAGCTACTGGCCCAGATGGCATCCCAACTGTTGTTCTAAAACATTGCTGCCCTGAGCTTTCTTCTATCGTTTCCAAGCTCAACCACTGCTGGTCGGAGTTAACTTTTTCAGCTTGCTTGGAAACTGCATCTGTTGTACATCAAAGAAAGACGGTGTAAAATCAAAGACATAGCTTGCTACCCATCATTAGCAAGATTTTTCAGCGTTTACTCTCTAAAGTTATTATCAACCTTGAAAACACAACCTATTAACTGATTGCCAGTATGTGTTTCGAAAGCAACGCTCAACAGCTGATGCTCTTGTTGTTGTAACTGAGCGGAATATTTTGGCGGCGAGACACGGTTGGTTGCACATAATATATCCAAGGCCTTTTACAATGTCTTGCGCAGGGGCCTTCTTAATAAACTTAAGGCCTATGTTTTCATTCCCAATTTGTTTTTTTGTCTTATCTATTCATTTCTTTTTAATCGCCATTTCAAGTTATCCGTTACGTTCAAAGTTCTAGGGTGCATGACAT
This sequence comes from Anneissia japonica, assembly GCF_011630105.1. Taxonomy (NCBI): domain Eukaryota; kingdom Metazoa; phylum Echinodermata; class Crinoidea; order Comatulida; family Comatulidae; genus Anneissia; species Anneissia japonica. Next base: position 18,336 of record NW_022713239.1, read on the forward strand.
CAATTCCGGAATGCCTCAAGTCTTCCTGCTTGGTCCTTTATTTTTCTTATTTATATTAATGACCTTCCTGACAATTTTCTCTAAGACATTACAATTAAGCTGATGACACAACTCTCTCAGCATCATAGGCTGGTGTACAGAACAGAACAGAACACATTACGCCAACCTTCTCAATTGTGACCTGCAAAATATATTAGGTTAGGGTTCTTAATGGAGAATTACATTTAATCCTTGATAAGACCCAACTTTTAATCATCAGCCGATCCAAGAACCGCAATTTTCCTCAACCCAGCTGGATAAACTACCATGCCTTAGACTGCTGGGACTTCACATCACTTTCTCCCTGAACTAGGGGAAACACATCAAAAGGCTAGGTAAAGCTAGTTCTTAAATAAAGTTGAATGCTTGTATCAGGCAAAAAATATTATATACTTTTTATTTCCGCCTTTCTGTGTTAACATATTTAT
>NW_022713239.1:19659-44524 GCF_011630105.1 Anneissia japonica
GTGCAGCTTACCAGGGACTCTTCTCTGCTGAAGAAATGCTTTCATTGTTGGATACCTAATTAGGAATGACTCCTCCAGTGCTCCATCTATTATATGCTGTTGACTTCTTTCTGGAAATGACTTTTGGTGTCTTGACTTCGTAATCATTGTCCTTTTCGCTTATTTGCTCATCAATCTCCTCATCATCATCTACTTCATCATCATCTTCATCTAGAGATGGCACTACCTCATCTGGTGCCACATCAATATCCTCCAGTGATTTGCCTTTAAACTCATGCATTTTACCAGAGTCTGCTATGTGTAAGAGCTTACTCATCTTGGTTAGCAAAACTGTTTCCACGAGTAGTCTGTAGTACTCCCTATGAGTCCTTACATCATGACCCATGTGGTTGGCCAATTGTTCAAGTTCATGATTTTTCAGTCCTAGTATTTGAGATAGCGTGGCTAATTGTTTCCTCAGCTTAGTACATCTTAGGTTTTCTGGATGCTTCAGGTTTGGGCATTGCTGGGCCAATTCAGTCATCACTTTTGATGCCCTAAGTGGCGTTGTGGCATCTTCTGATGCTCTTGAAAATATATATTTCTTCTTAAGGCCAACTCAGACAGCGTCGGCCGACGCAGCCCGACGCGATTTGTTTTCGCGTCGGGTCTGTGTGAGTTGAACGCAGACGCGATGGTGTGCGTCGGGGGCAGTCGCGTAGTAGAATATTAAACATGTTTAATATTTCTCACGACGGCTTAAGACTGTCCCCGACGATAAATCGGGTCGGGCTGCGTCGGCCGACGCTGTCTGAGTTGGCCTTTAGATAGCTGGTTATGCTTTGCTAGCATGTCCATACTATCCCTCATTTCATTGTTCAGAAGGACAGGCACTCCTCTGCCCCGCTTTCCACGAACTTGTATAACCGTCATTCTGTCTAGTGAAACTCGTTCCGTTGTGCTCAGTGATTCATATATTGTGTCATGGATGCTTTTTTCCTGGTTTGCTTTCTCTAAGTAGTCCTCTACAGTTATCATTTCTACTTCTGTGGGTTGCCTCCTGTTGAAGATTATTACTTGGCAAAGGGTTACCTTTGCAAGTTCAACCAAATTTCCCTGAAGTTTCACATCCTTTTCTCTTTGTTTCAGAAATCGATTGAATGCCATACAGTCTTCTGTTAATGGCAGGATAGCTGGTGTCTTCCATTTTTTCGTCTGTCGTTGCTTTAATGCTGCTGCGGTGATTTTTGTTCTCCATTCTGTGTCTCGTAATTGGATGAAGGCATCTACCTCTTGTTTCTTCTTATGATCCTGCTCCTTAATCAATTGATTGCGAACTATTACTGCAAGATCAGCAATACAGTATCCAATTTTTAAAGCTAAGGAGTAGGTTTGATGTTCTCCGCGCCCTTCATCATAACCCGATACATTTCTGGCTGCTTGAACAACTGTGTCGAAATGTTGAGGTTTTACCATATCACGGGCAACTACAATTTTGTTACAAATTGATCTTGCTTGTACTTTTGCAAGTGTCCTCATTTTTTCTCTAACAAGATCTCCTTTTCTAGAAGAATTACACTCTATTGTATCTTCACCAACTTTTAGTATGTCCTTATCTCCTCTAACAACAAGTGTTAATTGACCACATCGCATGGTATTTACAATAGCTCTTATTTTTTCAGATTTGTGGTTTATCGGTAAAAGCATTCGAGCTCTTTTAACATGCTTTACCTGTTTAGAAGTTGACTGTTTTTTGGGGCAGTTCTTAGCATGTAGATAGAGCGTTGCTGTGTTAAAGTAGCCAAGGCAATCTACACATGGAACATAGTTATTCACATCCTTTTCAGATCCCAGTTTAGGCCTTTTTCTCACAATTAAATCATTTGCCTTTCCTTCATGCACTCTAAGATTGTGATTAAAGTTTCCTTTATTTTTTATGTCTGCCCACAAAGCCTTGCCTCTTATCGGATCTAGTTTTGACACTGCTATTGCTTCCGCTACTAACACCTCATCTCTATGTTTTCGTTGACAATGACTTCGCATTTCTCTTATTACAAAATAGACAGTATCCATATTTGTCCCATTTACGCTTACCACTAGGCTTTGTAGATGAATTATTCACCCAAATTTCATGTGGTGTCATTGAAACTGCCTTCTCCTCATCACTGTCATCAAGAGAATTGGAATCTAAACATTCAGATGTTAAAGGCTCTGAATGGACATCTTCTGAATCTGTTAATATAGATGTAAAAACACTGTTATTATTATATATTTGTTAAAAAAATTCAAACAGCAGCTTGTGGGACTCAATCCTAAATATTTCTCTAAAGGGATCGAAGTACCGCATTTAAGGGGTTCATTTTAGGACTTACCTGTAGTAGCACATGTGTTGGAAATAACCAGGGTGAAATTGGTAGATAGATTGGTGGTTTCTCAAACTTTTATGACCCAATTGGTGTTCTACATGGCTATGGTAATAAGAATTGTAATCAACAACAAATACAATGGAAGAAATTACCTTCATCCTCACTAGATTGTGCAGACTCATACACATAATCTTCATCATTACTGTCTTCATCATTAATTTTTGGAGACTCATCTCCTTTATAGCCACTTTCAATCTGTAATGAATATAAATTTCACAAATCTGTTTTCTTAAGTGATATTTCATTTACCAGTTTTTCTTGCTATTCTCAGAGGCTGAATTGGTTTTTGTTTTAACTGAACAGAAAATAAATATTTCTTTCAAAGATGCTATTATGATTTTCTAAAGTAATTATCTTTGTTTTTATAGCAATTAATTATAAAGAAATTTATATTAGAAGTCCCAAAAAATGACATCTAGAGTATGGAGATTTTAAATGTTCATTGAAAAATTATACATATGCAAGTGATTTGTAAAATGTTTATATTTGATTTATATCTCACTTTTACTAGTATCTCCTCCAAAACAACTGACGGGAATGTGCTCAATTTTTGTATAATGGGGTTTCTCTGTGTGACGGGGAGGATAGTCTATATTTTCAAGCTGAATATTCAATGAAAAATACACAAATCCATCGAAAATAAACCCATCGACGGCAATTTTTCTTGGCCGATTTTACAACAACCATGCAGTGCACATTGGTCCACTAGTATTAGTCCAGTCAAAAATCACCTTAACCATGGTATAAGCTCCTACCTCAACGAAACTCAAACCGCGGGTCTTTTTCTGGAACCTCGCTCATCGTCAGTGGTCTCTTTATCCGGTAAGTAATCCGGGCTGATGGTCAGCCTGACCCACCAATTAATTAATTAATTAATGATAAAACAATTGTCTACATTTATTCTAGATACAAAAGAAAAATTGTGAACATGATAGCCAAGAAGGTAAAAAAAAGAACTACCATGGGCTAGATATTAATTTATGATGAAAAAACAACCCACACTACTTTGCAAGCCAATGGGATCAGTGGGTCACGCTTATGAACATGAGGTAACAGTGTTCTCCCAATTTGAAATTCAATTCCGGTAAAATAACTGCTTGCCTTTAATTGCCTTCCTAATATGAATGTTTGCCAATCAATCATGCAATTGGATTATGGACTTCCTATCAACTCAAAGTAAAGAGTCAAATATAATCTCTTGTTCAGAATGGAAAACAGTAGATACGTCAACATACAACTGATAACATGTTGCTCTTTGTTATCAAAGTAAAATGACTGGGAATCATTATTGAATCAAACTTGGTCAAACAAGAAAATGCTTAATTAATGCTACGTAAATTGAAACAAGCAGATCTCAGCGTTATATTAGACAAGCCCTTCAATATTGGAATGGAGGGCTCGCCAAAATACGGGTGAGTCATCACGAGAAAGTGTAGAGGAGAGTGTGCTGCTCAGCACTTGGTGAAGCAATACAAGACCTAAGGCTCTTTAGATTGTAGTGTCACAGTGATCGCTTGAACCCATAATGCTGTAAGTTTGGAACAAATTAAAGCCAGTCTATTTTATACGACTTTCCCACTTGTTCCACCAAATTAATTCCACCCAGAGTAAAGCAAATTATGAAATGAGAAGAGATCAGAATATTTCAGACTTCTACTGTACTTTCAGATTTAAAAAAATATTCTTCTTGAGTCATAACCAAACAGATAAATAAAAAAAATGGAAAATACTCAAATCATTTGTTATCTCTTGCCATTTTCCTTTGAGTCACTGAGAATGTCCCAGGTTTTTCCTTGAGAGGAGCCATTTGTTTGGTGCTTTCATCATACTATTAATTTTTATTTGAATTTACAGTTCTTGATTTTGAAAGTTTTTATTGTTTACACATTTTATAATCCTAATGTATGATGTAATAATTCTTATATTAATGATTTTGTTAATGTTAATAGTATTTTTGTATATGTTATATGCCATATTTCTGAAAAACTTAATTAATTAATTGTAAATAAAATCATCAATTCAGCTTTTGGCTTCCATGGATGTTTAAAATGTTAATGTACTTTTTGAAAGAACAAATTAAAAAATTATATATACATAATGGAATATAGTCTTTGTGATAAACTGTATTCATACATATATATACATACATATGTAAACCACTTTTTGCCTATGAGGGTTAAATTTTCTGTTTGTATATGTATGTTTGTGTATTTGTCTCTGTAACAACATCAGGCAAACCCTGGACTTTGGGTAATTTGGTTTGGAAGTTTAATTATTAATTTGCTTCTACTAGATTCACATTTACATTTTTTATGTTTGTAGTTGAAAAAACATATGATTCAATAATGATGCATTTTATTTCAAATCTGTGTACAAGGGTGGGTGACACATTTGCTATGGAGCTTTGTTGCTAATGCAACACCTAGACTATATTTTTCCAAATAAATAAATGAAAATGAATGTTACTGAGAGTGTTACCTCAGGTTGTATATTTAAAGTTATTGAACTTACATGTAAAGTTTGAAGCACTAGCACAGGCTCGTCTTAGTTATTTTTTAAGAAAGCTCATGGGATCATTTTTTCTTATTTGATTGCGGACAAAATCCTTAATGTTCTGCCATGACCTCTCATGGAAAACCTCTGGCTCCTTTTTAAGAAGCTCCATAATAACAGCTTTACCTGGTAGAGACCGTGTGCGCAGTGATGATCCTAGGTGAGCTGCAACAGCCTGTTTTTCCTCTTTTGTCCAGACTTTCTTCACCTGAAATCTCTTTTTGGAACCATGTCCTCTTTGATTATTGCATATTATTCAATCAATCCATCAATATTAATTTATAGGGCGCCAATATCCACGGCAGAATGCAATGTTCAGTTGCACTATAACATTGGCATAATACACATACCATTTAAAACTTATAAAATTATAAGAAAAACTATTTACATAACTTTATTTGTGTCAAAAACTTAATGAGAGATAGAGAAAAGGTAAGCCTTCAAACTTTTCTTGAAAATGAAAACACTTGGAGATGAACGGATATCAGTGGGTAAGGAATTCCATAATGAAAACGATCGTTTTTCAAAAATGTTTATGTTTCCTATTACTTTGTTCTAGAAACTGCATACTAGAGGATCTACAACGCCATGTCATGTTGAAGATTTGAGTTGAATCTGATCTTAAGCGTGTGTAGATTTCTGAGAACATGGGTGATATGTTCATGTTTCTTAGTAAAGGAATAATCCTTGCAGTTGTGCATTGGACAAGCTGCAAATGATGAAGATGTTCATAACTACACAAACCTAATAGCTGATATTAAAAGGGTGTCTAGAAAACTCAGACTCAGATCTCTGATCTGAGTTTTCTAGTTCTAGAAAACTCAGATATCTGAGTTTTCTAGAACTAGAAACCTCAGATCTTTAAACTAGAAAACTCAGATCAGAGATCTGAGATCTGATGTCTGAGTTTTCTAGACACCCGATATTAAAAGGCATATAATTGTGTTTATTGTCACTATTACTATACACATATATTATTCACACTGATTGATCACTACTGGTACTTGAATTGATCTTTTATCATACCAATTAAATATTTAAAAAAAATTATAATAGTATATATTGGTGTAAAATATCTTAATGATTTTCTAAAATTGAACTGTAATCTATATGAATTTTTCTTATATTTTATAGTACATTATTTTGTCTTAATAAAACAATTTAACTAGTCATTACAATATAAACAGACATTATTTTATTTTTTAACTATTTACAAATTTTACTGTATGTTATTTTATATTCTTTTTATCTTATTGCTTTTATATTTTAAACTGTCAATTATTTGTATTTTACATTCATAAGTTTACAATTTATATTGTCTTATTTTTTGTGTCATATTAAAAAATGTATATATCATATCTATAAAGAAGAGTAACTATATACAGTAGTAGTTAATTTTCTGAAACAGGACCATATGGTAGATCAGTGTTTAGTATACATTTTTAGTTTAGTTATTGTGAATGTTTATTGCTTTCATTGAATACGTATCCTGTATAAATATGCTGTCACCACCTCTTGTATCGCTGCAATTTTTTTTTCTTTTACTTTTATTATTATGTTGTTGTTAATCGCCTCGAGGTTGTAAGTATTAGGCGCTGTATAAATATTGGTTATTATTATTGTTGTTATAAATAAAATGAATGAAGCTACACACATTGTACTAAACACCTCCAATTACATTGATCTTACCTTCTTCAACAATGCAATCATCTTCAGAATATGAATCTTCTGCATTGTTAAAATCTAAAATAGAAGAAAAAATTAAACAGTTTTGATGAAAATAGAGATAAATTAGCAAATATAACACACTATGAGGCTTGCCATTCAAAAACCAGCATACAGTCGCTACTTGTTAAACTGAGTAATTGACATAGAATGTGTCAGTGCTGTTTACTGAAGTACAAAATGCCATAATACTTTCATAACTTTGGCAATAGTTTATCAATTTAAGTAAATAAACCATAGTTTTAAATTTTATAATATGCAGAATAAGAGTATAATGAAAAGTCAATTTTCATTTTTTAGTCACTGATGCTGGTTTTGGGATGGCAAGCCTCATATTAACTCATTATGAAAGTATGACTGACAGACATATTGGATTTTGTAATGTACATACTTCTAAAATATGTTTTGCCGGAGTGTTCAGTATGTGAAAAAACACATTTGAGTTTACAATATTGTTTCTGTTGTAATAACTAAATCAACATACCTTCATTAGGATCAACTTCTATGTCTTCAAAACTTTTACCAGAAAGTCCCTTTATGTCACCATTTTCCATTTTCAAGAGTAATTTAGAAACTTTGGCTAGCTGCAATGTTGAATTAGGAAGCCTGTAGTATTGTCTATGTGTGCGAATATCATGGCCCAAGAAATTAGCGAGAATATCCAATTCATTTTCTTTTAGGTTCATGATTTGGGATACTGTAGCGATCTGTTTTCTTAGGCGCGTTGCTCGCAGATACTCAGGATGCTTTGCTCCACACTGAGTTGAAATTTCGCGAATAGCATCACAGGCTCTTAAGTGGCCTTCTCCTGACAGAGCAAAAACATATTTGTTGCTATCTGTAATACCAGCTGCCAGTCGCTTTGATGTTAAGAATTCCATAGCATATTTCATTTCTGACGTCAGTAGAACAGGAACAGTTCTCGACCGCTTTCCAATTATCTCAACTCTCCAAAGTACTCTACATAATGCCTTTTCCCATTCAGACAATGCTCCATCAAGTATGTTCTCTTCACCACTTGAACATTTCATTAGATCGGACAGTGTCATCTTTGAGACCTCACCTGGCCGTTTTCTGTTGAAAACTACAACTTGAGTGAGCAATGCTTCTGCAAACAATTTCCAAGCTCTTTTTACATTGTGACCTTTTGCTTTCTGCAGCCCATGTTGCCTGACTTGAATTTCCTCCTTCAGATGCCTAGAAAGTTTAACAACATCATCTGTTAGGGGGAGGAGTTTGGGGTTGTTTCTTCTGCTTTCATGAAGACTGCGAAGAGCATGGTGACTCACTTTGTCGGCCCAGTGCAAGGAGTATAAGGATAAGAATGACGTGCACTTCTTCTCCAAAAACTCATCACCTGACATCAGAGCCTCGCCTCTTAGAATTTCAGTACAGTCTTTGATACTATGCCCTATCTTCAAGGCAAGGCTTGGAGTATTATACAAGTTGGTGTCTTCATTAAATCCAGCTGCACGCTTAGTTGCACGTGTCACATCAATAAATTTTGATGGGCAAATTAGGCCAGCTAGCATAGCATTCTTTTCATTGGTCAATAATCTATATTCAAGAACCATTCTACCAATCTCCCTTGTCCTTTGTCTAATGTAGCTCTCTTGGTCCCTAGAATGTCCATGCTTCATGGTAAGTTTTTCAACAAATGTTTTTATTAAACTGTCGGTTTTTACAAGACGCGAAACATGGTCACTAGTCATCTTCATGAGAATATCATTTGTTCTTTGAGACACACCTGGAATACTCGGTAGCATCAACCGACTTGGCTTACAATGCTGATTTCTTCTCTTCCTTTTTAATGTATCTTTGCCTGTATTTTTTTCCTCCCTCTGACTACATTTATGCTTCCATAGATCATTTTTGCTAAAAAACCCATAGCAATCCTTACATGGAAGGAATTCATTTGGGTTGACTTAGTGTGATGGCCTGTAAATCACAAGTAATACACCATTTCCCTCCTTAAGTACCTTAGAGTTGTGTAAGAAGTTACCATAGTTCCTTAGATAAGTCATTTGTCTTGCCTTTTCTTTTTTACATTTAGTCGCATTCCATTTCTGAACTCTTGTTTCATCATAGTGTTGAGATTTGAGATGGCGTGGTAGTTTCATTTGTGGTAAATTACAATAGAGACAATATTGCGGTTTATCCCACACACGTTTTTCTTTATTCGATGTTGTTAATATCGTTATAGATTGGCTGGAAAATTGTTCCCTCCCTTCTGATGTTGAAACGTTTGTGTTGGGCACATCAGCTAAATCGATACCACATTGAGAAACAGCATAATCAGAGTCGCTGTCATCTTCGCTTGAAAAAGAATCTGAATCTCCTAACACTTCCTGTGTACAGAAGGAAAAAGTGTTTTGTTTACTTTTTTTCATATCAAGATTCAGTATATGTTATACTTGTTTTTTAATTTGTTCTGTTAGAAAATTAAACATATGCCTACAGCACTACATTTGTCTGTACACTCTGTGTATTGTATGTAGCAAGGACTTTAATAGCAGATATAAGTACCTGACTCTATTTGATTTAAGTTGTACAGTATGAACTTATCAGCGCTAACGCTTTGCCTTCTCAATGAGGTGCAGATTGTGGGTCAATGTCAGTTTTCTAGAAAGGGAATGGACACTCTGTTGGGGATGCTTGGTATCCTTATTGTGGAAGATGTTATTTTTGTTTTAAGACAGATACTGTCTTAAAACTGAATGAATGTACTGTCTGAATTTCATTGTATTAAACTCACTGATTTTATATTGTTTGTAAATTACACTATCAAAATATATCAAAAAGCAGTTCAAAGATTGTTTACCATGTTCACTTGTTTTGTGCAAACATTGTCCGACTCAGGAACATGATCAGAGCTTTTGAAGTCATTACTTGAACATTCCACGGTATCTAATTCTAGATGCCTAGGATCCTCTAACACATCCTGTTTACAGGAGGAAGAAAGGTGGGATGTTTTATTAATTTTGTTAAATTCTACATACATATGTGTCTGTTATAAAAGTAAAACATATACCGACAGTTTTACAGCATTTGGCTGGATGTTATTCTCAAAAGGCATTACATTCAGCCTGAGATTCAGCTCAAATATATATTAATATAAAATTTGTTTGAATTGATTTTATTATAGTTTTATTATCAAAATTTCTCAAAAAGCAGTTTAAAGATTGTTTACCATGTTCACTTGTTTTGCACCAAAATCTGGCTCAGAAACATGATCAGAATATCTGTCATTTTCGCTTGAACATTCAATATCTGATTCTAGAGGCCCAGGATCTCCTATCATTTCCTGTGTGCAGAAGGAAAAAAGATAGAGGTGTTTAATTTTGTTTTCTTTTTTCATATCATGGTATGTTGGTTATATTTTCAAAAAATCCTAAATACATGTGCCTTACAGAAAATTAAAACATATGCGCACAGTAGTACATTTTTCTGTATTACTCTTTGTATTGAATATAGGACTTTCAACAGCTATAAGTACTTGACTCATGTTTATGATGGTGCAGTCAGTTTGAATTTATCAGTTCTAATGATTTGCCTTCTCAATGAAGTGCAGATTGTGGGCCAATAGTAGTGCTAGAAAGGGAACAGGATGCTCCGTTGGGGATATTTGGGGTACCTTTGCTGTGGTAGATGACATTTAATATCAATATTAATAGGAAATCATATTGGACCACTCTGTGTCTGTTTGATGCATTCAAAATACATACAAATCAATCTGTCTGCACGAATGGATTTCTCTTCCTTGCTCTGTGGTAATGTAAGAGAATACTAGTTAACTGTTTGGTTGATCAGTAGTGTTAAACCAATTAACATTAATAAAAGCAGAAAATGTAGACAAATTTAGTCTAAAATCTGGTTGATTTATATGTGTTATTATTTACCCTCAGCCGTACTATTGTGTATTAGAGTGTATCTGGCGGTTATTTGAATCTGTTCAACCATGAAGCCTCTGTGGTCTAATGGTTATGACGTTTGCCTTGTAAATCATAATCATGATTTTTATATAATTTAACAGTGTTAACGGCTATTCTTGATTTATATGTCTTTTACCCTCAGCCGTACTATTGTATAATAGAGTATCTGGCGGTTATTTGAATCTGTTCAACCATGAAGCCTCTGTGGTCTAATGGTTATGACGTTCGCCTTGCTTTGGCTGTCATACTATGAACCACGAATGTCTGAAACATGAATCAATATTGTCTACTTTTCACGTGTCAGATATTTTAACACTAACAAAAGTATTTCAGACATTCCTGGTTCATAGTGTTACTGTAGTAATATTGAATGTTTATGACACAACTGCACATGCTGGTCGAAGTATGTGCCAAGTATGAAGGCATTTGCACTAATTTATTGCCCAAAATGGGTACAAATGCTATGGGCACGGGGCTGAAAATGAAAAAAAAAAAACCCCGAAATATTTACCCCGAAATATTTATCATGATTCCCCAATTTCAATGATTTTCCACATGTGGTTAACACAAATATGAGCAGATGGCAAAAAAACTGAGGTAGAAAGAGAAAAACTGTTCAAATCTCCAAAAAGTGTTGCAAAACCAACAAGGCAATATACATGTATGTCTTTCTGAAAATACATTATGGACAGGACATAATGGTAGGAAATTGCAGTTTGCATGTCTTTTTGCAAAAAATCGAAAAAGTCAGTAAGCTTATAAACAGATGGCACACATCACTTTTTTTTCACTTTCAGTTCCTTTGTTATAACAACTTGGTTATACAATAATTAGAGTTGATTGTAAGTACTACATATGTAAGGTAGGCCTAGTATATAATCAATGTTTTGGCTGTCATACTATGAACCAGGAATGTCTGAAACACTCTTAAAAGTATCAAATATTTGAAACATAAACTTAAAAGTATCAAAATATCTGAAAAGAGAAATTAAAAGTATCAAAATATCAGAAACGTGGACAGTATCGCTATGACTATCGAAAAATTGAGTATAAACAGACAACACCACATCAACGCCTGTTAATATTCATTATACAATAATTAGACTTGACTGTAAGTAATAGGCCTAGTATTAATAAATGTTTTGGCTGTCATGCTATGAAACCAGGAATGTCTGAAACACTTTTATTAGTCTCAAAATATCTAAAACGTAAACCATTAATTTATATAAACACTTTACCCCTACTGATCATGATTCCCCAATTTCAATGATTTTCCACATGTGGTTAACACAAATATGAGCAGATGGCAAAAAAACTGAGGTAGAAAGAAAAAAACTGTTCAAACCTCCAAAAAGTGTTGCAAAACCAACTAAGGCAACATACATGTATGTCTCTTACAAAATACATTATGGACAGGACGTAATGGTAGGAAATTGCAGTTTGCATGTTTTTTTGCAAAATATCGAAAAATTCAGTAGGCTTATAAACAGATGGCACCACAACAATTTGTTTTCACTTTCAGTTCCTTTGTTATAACAACTTAATCTGCCAAGTCCTAGCGACTTGGTTATACAATAATTAGAGTTGATTGTAAGTACTACATATGTAAAATTGGTCTAGTATGCAATTACTGTTTTGGCTGTCATACTATGAACCAGGAATGTCTGAAACACTCTTAAAAGTATCAAATATTTGAAACGGGAAATTAAGAGTATCAAAATATCTGAAACGTGGACTTAACAGTATCGCTATGACTAGCGAAAAATTCAGTATAAACAGACAACACCACACCAATGCCTGTTAATATTCATTATACAATAATTAGACTCGACTGTAAGTAATAGGCCTAGTATTAATAAATGTTGCTGTCATACTATGAACCAGGGATGTCTGAAACACTTTTATTAGTCTCAAAATATCTAAAACGTGAAATAATAAGTCTACTGTTAATGTTTTTAACATTTTAACACCAAAAATAATATTTCAGACATGTGCATATTTCCTGTAAACTTTTGATTGTACCAAAACCACTGATTTATATAAACACTGTACATATATTTCCACTCATGGAATATCAGCAGAATTCTTCCTTTGCTCCTTAACTGAAGCATTCCCATAGATTTGTACTTTGTACTGCATATGGAAAAAATAACTTGGCACTTGGGACCCTGACTATCAGTACAAAATTTTAAAATTTTTGTTATAACAACTTAAACTGCTAAGTCCTAGCGACTTAGTTATACATAGAGTAGACTTAAGTACTACATATGTAAAATAGGTCTAGTATGCAATTAATATTTTGGCTGTCATACTATGAACCAGGAATGTCTGAAACACTCTTAAAAGTATAAAATATTTGAAACGTGAACTTAAAAGTATCAAAATATTTGAAACGTGAAACAGTTAGTCTACTGTTCACGTTTCAGACAATTTAACGCTAACAAAAGTATTTCAGACATCAGTAATATTGAATGTTCATGGCACAACTGCACATGCTGGTCTAAGTATGTGGCAAGTATGAAGGGTTTTGCACTAATTCAGTGCCCAAATTGGGTACAAATGCTATGGGCATGCGGCTGAATACAAAAAAAAAAAAAACCCGAAATATTTACCCCTACTGATCATGATTCCCCAATTTCAATGATTTTCCACATACACTATGAAGTTAGTGTTAACACAAATATGAGCAGATGGCAGAAAAAACTGAGAGAAAAAAACTGTTCAAAGCTTCAAAAAGTGTTGCAAAACCAACTTAAGGCATTACATGTATGTCTCTCACAAAATACATTAAGGACAGGACGTAATGATAGGAAATTGAAGTTTGCATGTCGTTTTGCAAAAAATCGAAAAATTCGGTAGGCTTATAAACAGATGGCACCACATCAATTTGTTTTCACTTTCAGTTCTTGCCTGGAAAGTTTCTCTTTAGTCTTGTTGTTCATGTTGTGTATTTTGTATTTTATGTCCTTCCACAATATTCCCTCCAGCAGACCGTTGCTTCTCTTCAAAAGTAGCAGGCACAGCCTCTTCCCTGGAACCTTCTTGGACTTCAAAAGAATCTGCACTTCCTTTTGGGCAAGCAGGAATTTCTCTTGATCCCCATTCCATCGTCTATACCGTTTGCCATTCCTGACTGATTGAGCTGGACAATTTTGATTTGACTGACTTTTTTTCTTCTCAGTATTAGACACTGACAAACTTGTATCTGCATGGTTGGTATCATAATCATCTCCACCTTCATCATAATCATCTCCATAATCATCTCCACCTTCATCGTCCTCATAATAATCTTCCGGAAGTGATTCATCTACTTCAAGGGTCACATCCTGAAGCGATTTCCCCTTAAATTCTGCGGTCTTTCCATTATGTGCTAGGTTCAGGAGCTTACTCATTTTTGCCAGGAGGACAGTTTCATTTGGCAGACGATAATATTCGCGGTGTGTTGTCACATCATGCCCCATGTGATTTGCGAGTTGTTCAAGCTCATTCTTTTACAGGTCAAGTAACTGCGAAAGGGTAGCAAGATGTTTTCTCAGTTTGGTACATCTAATATTCTCAGGATATTTCAGTTTTGGTGATGCAACTGAAGCCATTTCAGCCACAATTCGATAGGCTCTCATCGGTGTAGAGGCTCCTTCAGCAACTCGAGAAAAGACAAATTCTTTTTCTTTGTTGAAATTCGCCAACATATCTAAACTTTCTTTTAATTCTGGGGTAAGTAAAATTGGCACCCCTCTGCCTCGTTTTCCACGCACCATTACAAGTGACAGTCTATTTAACGCCACTTTCTCTGGTGGTGTTAGAGATGACAAGATCTCATCATGCTCTTCCCTTTTGTTTGTCACTCTCTCCATGTAATGCTTTACTGTTAAGAGCTCTACCTCCTTGGGTCTCCTACGATTATACATGATTACCCGTGTGAGTGCTACTTTTGCTAGCTCTTTATATGTTTCTGTTGTCATTCCCCTTTGTCTAATCAAATCTTTGACACTCACTTCACTTTTTTTGAGGAAGGCATTTACCTTCATGCAGTCCTCTGTCAGTGGAAGGAGTTTTGGCGATTTTCAGGCTATCTCCTGACGTTGCCGATGTGCAGCTGCTGTGACATGCACTTTCCACTCTGTCTTCATCAGATGCAAAAATTCGTCCACTTCCACAATCTTTACACGACTTTGTTCCTTGATGTGATCATTCTTAATCACTGAAGCCAGCTCTATATATGCAAAACCGACTCTCAGTGCAGTAGAGTAGGCATGGTAGGATTGATGTTCGTCATCGTAGCCTGATAAGATCAGTGCACATTCGACAGCAACATCAAATGATGATGGCTTTACTAGATCTCTTGCTTGCTGAATGTTAGATTCAATTCCTCTAGCAATATCAAGCACTTTATACCTGATGTCCTCATCTTCTCTCTGGTCTTGTCACATTTTCGGCTAGAATTAGTCTTGCTCAAAACATTTCTTCCAACTTTCAAAATGTCACAGTCGTTTTTGACAATAAGAGACACCTTGTCCTGGTTCATGCCCTGAAGCACTTTTTTCAGATTAAGGGAAATGTTAAATTTTGTTGGTATTAGCATTCTACCTTCTCTTACATGACTGCATTTTGAATAATTGCTCTTACGGTTGAAGGGGCATGTGCGTTTGTGTATCCACAAGGACTTCCGATGAAAATACCCATAACAGTCGCTACATGGAATGTAGTCATCGACTGTATGATTAGATGTTTTGCTGTCAGTCGGCCTCTTGCGAACAATTAAATCGTGAGCTTCGTCTCGATGTACCGAAATGTTATGTTCATGGTTTCCCAAGTTCCGAATATGTAGCCACATTTGACGAATTTTCTTACCTTCCTCTTTTGGAATGGCCATGGCCTCAGCAATAAGGGTCTCATTGGAATGCTGTCTTTTACAGTGGCGTGAAAGTTTTCGTTGCTGTGTATTACAGTACAGACAATAACTGTACTTGGTACATTTATTTCATTTTACATCCACAACATATTTTTTGTGAATACTAGTAGTAGAGGTGTCAATGTTCATGAGCCAATCATGGTTCCTGGTGATGTCTTCATCATCACCTTCTTTGCTGGTGCTGCACTCAGAGGCTGATGGTCCGTAATCACTGTCAGAATCAGCATTATCTCTTGAGACATCTTGAGGAAAGCCGGCATCATGGGAGCTGTTGCATCTGGGATCATCACCCTCTTCTTCACTGCTGCTGTGGTTACTAGCTGATGGTCGGTAATCACTATCAGAATCGGCATTATCGCTTGAGACATCTTGGAGAAAGCAGGCATCATCAGAGTTGTTGCATCTGGGGTTGTCATTATAGGGTAAATCCTTATCATTTGGAAGCTCGGTGAAGGTAGTGATACACTGATGGGGTAAATCCTTCATGCCTTTGCTCTGTTAGTGAAAAAAGTGCAGTAAGAAAAGTGTTCTTTAGCATTACAGAAAGAAAGTGCCAAAATGCAAACAAAAGATACATACAAGCAACTCTTCAATGATTGCACTGATACACACACAAGTGGCGCAGTGCAAAACTAAAGTGGCGCAGTGAGTCAAATGATGCAGTGCAAAATTCAAGTGGCAGAGCGTGAAAGTCAGGTGGCGGCATGAACATTTGTGCTGCCACTTCTGTTTGTGTTGCCACTTGACTTTTGCACTGCACTGCTTGATTTTTGTACTGCGTCACTTGACTTTTGCATTTTTGGCAATATATCATCGAAGCAAGATAAACAACAAAATAAAAGAATTTTTTTTTTTTAAATCAACAACACATAACTTAAATTATACATAGGCCTAGTAATCTAACCAAGAAAAGTGTGGACATTTTTGAAAATTCTGAATAATTTATTATTATTATTATTATTATTATTATTATTATTATTATTATTATGTATCTAAAACCTACTTTAAGGCGAAAGTAGGAGGGTGTTAAAAACAGTTCCTCAAGGGGAAAATACTGATTTACTCTATAAATAACTAAATACTCTCCTGACAAGATCGTATACGATTCATAATAATTTGTTTGCAAGTAAGTAATGTCTTTAACAGGCTCATTCTGATCAACAGAAAATTGTGGTTTGTTAGCATAAGAACAAAAATATGCATAAATTTTTTATTTTTCTATTGATCTGTTCTTTATCCGGGGGTGAAATCTTCAGCCATAGACTGTTCTCCCAGAGTGCCCAGTATTCAGTACATGTAAAATACAGTTAAAATACAGATAAATGTTACAAAAGCTAAAAATTTAAAAAAGTACCAAGAATTAAAAAAATACAATAAAAAACCTACTCTTTACAATTTCAAGCACTGGCACCCCTAAAAGAAAATTTTCTTCTACCATATTAAGTTCTAGCCTTTGGTAAAAGTAAATTACCAGTAGAACTGGATCTGGTAGAATAATTATGGCACACTTTCTAATAAAGTAAAACAATTAAGGTATCATAAATCATAAACAATTCCTAATTTTTTTGTCAGTTAAATTGTAATCTATTAAATTATAAGATTTCAACAATGTATGAAAATATTCATTTTCTGAAATAATAATAATCTAAAATAATATATTCTTTATTTTGTTGTTTATTTTTACTTCAATGCCAATTTGACATTCCACGAGATATCACCTATATATGTGTAATTTGGTCATCTACATGAATTTTTATCTGGTGGCTCCTAGGCCACCAAATAAGGTTTGGAGTATTTGGCTGCAGCACTATATGGGTTTAAATTTTAAAAAGCTGTTCCCAAAAGATGTAGCACGCACATCTTTCAGTTTCCAATGGGTAATTAATAACCAAGCATTCTTACCTGACCTATTGAGATGTTAGGATTAGATGTTGTTTCTGTTGTTTCAATTACTTCATTATGTTCATTAATGGATCCAACTGGTCAAAAAGAAATACAACAAGCTCTTAGCTCATGTACTGGAAATAGATCATTGAACAGGCAAGGGACAATATTTGTTTCATGTTTTAGGAGATAATAAAATCTATGCAAATACTCATCAGCGCTTGTTCAGCATCTGGATGATGGCCCCTGCCATCCCCTACTTGTCTCGAAAGTTGTACTGGGTTCTTTATAGTGCACATGAGCATTATGTACACTGGGCCTGCGGTTTATAGTCCTTGTGCAAGAAGACTTGCTCCACTTCCAGAGCCATAGGCGAACGTGCCATTCCAACCAACACCGATATTATGAATTAACTGCTTGGCCATTTGACTCGCCATCCATAAAATGAATGAACGGATTAACTAAGGCAACTTCAAGGCACGCAGTGAAATTGATGGAAATATTAGTCATAGTTGTGCATTAAGCAAGCATATATATTCAAACCAATAGTTGTTAAGCGGATGACCAGTCTGATTTTATGGTAAGTTTACAATTTTGCTTGGTCTTACACATGGTCCATCTTATCCAAGGTGCTAAATTTAATTATCTAGTCACCAACTTGTTGTGGATGTGAAACAATATAAATGTACCAAGTACAGTTATTGTCTGTACTGTAGTACACGGCAACAAAAACTTTCACGCCACTGTAAAAGACATCATCAATGAGACACTTATTGCTGAGGCCATCCGAACCCCCAGGAACGCCCGGCTACGGGCCTGCACCCCTACTACTAGTATTGACTAACTTTATTATCAAAAAATGAATAGGATGGGCTATTTACAGCACTGGTTACTATAGGCTGTTATCAGAAGGTTGTTGTACACTATGTAAGCCTATGCCATTAAAAAACTATCATAAATTATTATTGTTGGCCTGATTATTTTAGTATTGATTTATTATATGGTACTGTATGTTGATATGTAGGCCTAATAATAGTACCTTAGTACTGTAGTAGTAGTTACTGGCCTAATTGGCAACATCAACCTTGTATTGAGCCAGCCTACCATTAAGACAGCAGAGAGGAAGTTATAAAATTACAGGTCTAACACCTAGTTTTAAAGCCTCGTTTATTTAATGAGGACAGAAAGCAAGACTCAATTTTTCCCAAATTAAAAGAACATTATAAAATGTACCACTAAACGATGATAATCTCACACATTAGGCCACGCGAACAGAACACAGCATGCCCAACTCCGTAGTAAAATAAGCCTTGAATAGTAGGAAGCAGAGGTAGGTAGGTCTACCTATACTGTACTGTTGGCCTAGGCTAAGTGATACTGTGTTGTAGACTCAAGCCTAGACTCTAGGCATAGGAATATGACCACTACACACTTGCCTAGTAGTTGATGATATTGATAATAATTTTGATAATAATAATGTATTAGTTACTCATTTTGTAAACTTATATTCAATCTAGGTTCTCTTCAAGGTCATTATCTTCACATCTACAGGAGCATCCATCCAAATAAATATATATTGCTTATGTGTACAGCAGTAAAAAAATAAGCGTCCTGGTTCATGTTCTGAAGCACTTTTTTGATTTTTAAAATTTAAATCCTGAATATGTACATCTATTTACACCTTTATTATAGGCCTAGGTTTTCTCAATTCAAATCATGGACATTAATAAATGCTCACCAATATTTCAACTTTGAAACAAGGATGTAGGCATAGATTTTACCATTTCAAATCGTAGACATCAATATCCATAACATCTTTAAAAGTGTTTAATTTTACACCAGTCTTCGCACTCATTCAAGATGCCATTTTAAGATCAGCTGTTTGTAGCTCCACTCAAACAGCATCTCAAATTCAAAGATAGAAGACGATATTCACGATAACAAAAACTTTTACAATCACGATTCTGATACATCAATTACATCTCTAAAATTTTATCTTACATGAACGATAGGAGTATGTAGTTTAATAGCATCTTGCACCAGTCTTTTTGTACTCATTGAAGATACCATTTTTAAAATCAACTATTTATAGCTTCACTCAAACAGCATTTCAAATTCAAAGTCAGAAGACGATATTCATTATAACAAGATGATATTCATGATATTCACTATAACAAGACAATTTATGACTTTTTGCCTACAATGAGCTCTATTTACTCATGTACAAGAAAAGAAATCAAAACAACGTATCAAATTACCATACTAAATAGAACTGGGTCAAATATTTAATCATGCCCCCTTTGGTTGAATTGAGACATTCCTTTAGCCAAGGTCACTTTCCTGGAAATCTGTTACTGCGAAATATGTGTTACACATAGACACCTGTACTCTCCCAATTTCATACTCGGGAATTGTAAATCTCTCAGATTTGGATTATATTGTAAAATCTGAGCTTACGGGCAGGAAACAGGAAATTGTGGGGACAGCATTTTAGAAGATAATAAGTCATCCTATAATTATTAAAAATCATATTTCTGACCAAAATAGGTGAGATTATGAGTTATAGAATTTCACACAGCTTTTCATGAATGAGAAGATTACACATATCTGATGAATACCAAGCACTTTGAAAAGGATGGTAATATTTTTATTCTATGTCTTGAACCAATCTTTGCACTCATTCAAGATGCCACTTTAAGATCAGCTATTTATAGCCCCACTCATATAGCACCTCAAATTCAAAGATAGAAGATGGTAACAAGATGTTCACTTTGGTGTAGGGGTTGAGTGTTAGTATCTCAGACCAGTCTTCACGCTCATTCAAGATGTCATTTTAAGACCAGCTGTTTTGCAAGTCACATATAGGTAGCGACCGAAAATCTAAAATGTTTCCAAGGATTTTGAATACATTTTACATTACAGTTTACAAGCAAAGAATGAAAGAATCAGAGTTCAATTGCATGATATAACCAAGGTTGGTAAATTTTAAGTTACGGTATATATACTATAATATATACTTCTGGAGAGGTATCTAGTATAAGAATTATTTCATGTTTTGTGTCTTTTTATATGAACTTTTGTTTCATCGCTTTAACCAGTTTAGCCCCCATCAGAGATTTTTTTTCAATTATAATTTAATGCATAATTTACTGGCTTTTAAATTTTAGAAAAAAATGTACAGTACTCTATCATGGATCTAAGCAGTTTCTAAATCTAATAATGAACACCAAGCTTAAAAACCAACTAAATAATACATTTTACAAGTTTTAATTTCATTCCTGTTATTTGAGGTTTTCTTCTCTTCAAGTATGGCCATCTTGCTTACCCATGGAGTTGTAAATATGCAGTTACTACAGGCTATTGAATTTGACATCTGAAGATGAAGTAGTTAAAATTGCTGCCTTGCAATCCCTTTCTTTGTTCCATCATCTGCAAATTTCTGAAACAGAATATTCACAATTTAATGCATTTATAAACTTACTGATAAAGTTTAATGTCCATAAATTTTAAACCAGGGTTCCCAAACTTACAAGGTCCAATTTTCATAGCAATTATTGCTAAACATATATTTTTTTTTTTTTTCGATTTGTGTGAGCTCTGCCTATGGTATCAAGCAAATTATGAGTTTTGCAGTACTGTATATAGCAATTGATAAACACCTTTTTTTCCATTTGCGTGAGCTCTGCCTATGTATTAAGCAAAGGATGATAAATTCTTAATTCTGATTGGTCAGTCATTAAATGCCATTTAACTAAAACTTATTCAACATCCCAGACCAATGGAATTTAGCCCAGAATACTTGCCTTTAAAGCAATTAACTGTTTTTTGTTTATCGTTTCACATCAATCCCCAGTCGATTCAAACTCCGACCTTTCTCTCCATACTCTACAACATTTAAGCGTCTTTTAATTAAAGTCAACTGCTCTTTTAACAGTTTGTACTCATTCCATTTTGTGAAAAGGGAGTCATTTTGCACTTTCCTTAGAATATCTCCTCTTAAAATTGCATTTGTTGAATAACTTTTGCTACTGCAAACTGAATTTGTGGTATTAGTCTGACCATTACACTGAATTACAGGTTCTGTGCAAGCTAATGAATTTGATGATGATGGTACATGCAGTGTAGCTGATGTATTTGACGATGATGGTGATGATGATGGAGGTGGTGTAAATAATGAAGGGGTGTGGTTTTTGGAATGGCTGCGATCTTCATTAGCTGGGCGATTAATTTGACTGTCACTCGCTTGGGTATCATGCGAATCGTTCAGGCTAGCTAATTTCGCTTTTGTTATTTGTGCTCTTCTTCTCTTCAAGTATGCTCGTCTTGCTTCTTTACTGTGCTTACCCATGGTGTTTTAAATGGGCAGTTACTACAGGCTATTCATTTTGACATCCAAAGAAGTAGTTAAAATTGCTGCCTTGCAATCCTCTCTTATTTCTATCATCTGCAAATTTCTGAAACAGAACATTCACAATTTTATTGATTTGCATGTACTGTATGGAAAAATTAATTATAGAACATGATGGTTCTATCCTACTCGTACTAACCTGTCATTTTTATTTCATATAAAAAAAAATATGTCTATTAGCATGAGCTTTGCTCTCATAAAAAAAAAACCCATTAAAATGCCCTGGATTGCCTTAAAAACTGTTCTACAAGGATACAGTATGTGCATGCACCAATTTTGTGTTATTGTGATGTGAGCAGTTGTTATGGATGATTTCATACATGATCATACCAAATTGTTCAGATTTACAAGTGCAGAAAATGTGCATAAACTGTTTACTGTATGTACGTGCACAGCTCTGCAGAGATATGGGTAAAAAGGTTTAGCAATGTACAATTGGCCATTTTCAGACCTTGAGCACTTCAACCCTTGTAGAATTGTCCTGGGTGCATAGTTTTATAAATTCTTCCGTACCAACTGAACCTGTACAAAACAGTTAGGGCTTTCAATGGAAATATATACTTTTATGTTCATTTTCACTTGACTTCCTATCTGTTAGGGTCATCCACGGTTCAAAAAAGTGAAAATAGACATTTTCAGGTTATAAGATTCAGTAATATAAATTTCTCCGATTAGAAAGTATAATACATACTCCAAGTATTGAAATACACGCCATCGTGTTGAGATTCAATATTTCAACATTAATTATGTCATCATCAGGAATGAAATTTCTCCACTGCTTTTAAATCCCATTTCATCTCTTATTTTCTATATCACACACATTTCAGTCAAAATATAAAATACTTTTGTAATGATGTCTGGATGCAAAATCATGCACACCAGGCAAGATTGAATAGGTATAGGTATGAGAACAGAACGACTCTGATCTAAATTCCCTGTGTCTATTAAAATGTTTTGTATATATAATAATTTTACAAATGGTAATAAAGTACAATGTGTAAGTTAAACAACTTCCAATTACAGAACCTCATAACACACATCATACACCTAACACGCAATTATAGGACCTTACAAACACACAGCATACATCTAACCTGCAATTATAGGACCTTACAAACACACAGCATACATCTAACCTGCAATTATAGGACCTTACAAACACACAGCATACATCTAACCTGCATTATAGGACCTTACAAACACACAGCATACATCTAACCTGCAATTATAGGACCTTACAAACACTCAGCATACATCTAACCTGCAATTATAGGACCTTACAAACACACAGCATACATCTAACCTGCAATTATAGGACTTTACATTTACAAACACACAGCATACATCTAACCTGCAATTATAGTACATCAAAATCACACAGCATACATCTAACCTCTAATTTCAGGACATCACAAACACACAACATACATCTGACCTGCAACTATGGTACCTCACAAAAACACACGTATAGGCCTAGGCCAATGTTCTGCCAACTTTTTAGACTGACGACCCATTTACGAAATTCAGGAGGGTATTTTAAGATAATTTTTTTTCAGGCTAAATTGTGTCTAATTAAAATTGTAATTAATTATTAATAAAACATTCTGTCATACAGTCATTCACTGTGTGATTATGTTTGTACAATGTATGATTAAGTATTCAAACATAGAGATAACAATTGGAATGGCTTCATTGGCTCATTTGATCCCATATATTAATCCATCCACAATTTACACACTATGGCTTGTCTCCATTCACTACAAACCCATTCTGGGTATTTCTTGTGATTTCTGGACATGATTTCGATTTTAATGGCTTAGCAATTAGAAAAGTTAACAAAATACAGAATAAAGTTATCTGAACATGCTTCAGGGGGAATCCCCACAACTCACACGAGCCACGCAAACTAAATCGCCGCTGAACTAGATTGATTTGTGGCGTGCATGTTGGAAGTTAGACTTGTACTCACAGCACAACGAATGCACTCGACGGTGTGTACCCAACAGATTACTTTTTTAATGCGGATCAACAGAAAATCAGCAGACAGTGTCACGCTGTCTATCAATCACCAGGGTTGGAGTTGGGTTGGTCGTGTGACGGTTGTACAACAGTTGCACGATGCTGTTAGTGACCGGCAGCAGCTTAACATGCAAAGCTAGGTGGCTTTGATGTCAAAACCTCGAAGTGGAAAACTCGGTATGAAGATATGCGTGCTCAAAAAAGATTTATTGTAATGTTTAGTCATGGTCTTAAGTTGTGAGGTGACTTCTAGACGAGACTTATTGCAAAAAAAACCCGTATTTCATCGTATATTTAATGCCGATATGCTCGCTATCTAAAATTTGTGATTTTTGCCAAGGTCTTGCGACCCGCCAACATTTTTCGGTGACCGATTTGTGGGTCGCGACCTACAGTTTGCGGAATGTTGGCCTAGGCCCTTACACAACCTGCAAATTACTCTAGGCTACCTTAAGTTACAGGGCCTCTACAGTTCTCAAATAAACTCCATTAATACTAATAGGAATAATCTTTTATTTAAGCTTGGCCAAAGCCTACTTTTTAATTTTAGAGGCATTTTCATGGTTTCAGAATGCATAGTTTTGCGTGTGATTGAGCCAAAGCCTAGCCGGTATAGGCCTAGTCTGACTAGGCCTAGATAGTAAAAAATTTAAATGGGTAAGTCTCCTACATGAAGATGATGTGCACAATTTGAGACGTTTGCACAATTTGAAAAATGTGCAAGGAATTCTTTGCACATTTTGGAATTTAGGTAGTTATATTTAAGTGATGGTATTAAATCCTTAATAAATTAATGCAATTTATATTTTTATTTTTTTACATTGTAGCTGTTGATTTAGACACGATTATAAATGAAACTCATGCAACGCAATGCTGCCACACTTTGTATTTTTATTCCAGTGACCTGTGACCTCAGTCTCGTACAATAACTTTTGTACAGTGAATATGAATATCATAACATCCCCCCCATCTTTCAAGTGAAGTAATGATGTTCTGTTTGTCAAATAAATTAGTTTTATGTCATACT
>NW_022713240.1:0-564 GCF_011630105.1 Anneissia japonica
CTTTCACTTAATTTTATTTAAAAAATTGATCTTATTATCACTAGTGATCAAGTAGTGGGAAGGGGGTGTCTTCACTAGTGATCAAGTAATGGGAAGGGGTATTTTGTTTGGTGTGATATGTTATAGAATGAAGAATATATAAAAAGATTAAGGGGAGAGGAGAATTTTTATTTCAATGAAGCAATAAACAGGGAGTAGATATATCCGACTGGCTGTCTCAAACCTACTGTCAGTCTAAATGTTAACAACTCAAAATATATATTTTTCTTGTCACGATAACCTGATAAGGAATGTTTTTATTAGACAGTTCAAAGATGATGCTTTTTTTTTCATGTTTGTTGAAGGTCAAGCTGATTAGTTTAAAATTACCATAGTTACCTGTGTATCTGTCTAACTGCATTTCTTTCACTTAATTTTATAAAAAATTGATCTTATTATCACTAGTGATCAAGTAGTGGGAAGGGGTATCTTCACTAGTGATCAAGTAATGGGAAGGGGTTTTTTGTTTGGTGTGCCAAATATCCATTGGGATGGGGAGATATTGTTAGCAGAGACAAAATTTCT
>NW_022713241.1:0-775 GCF_011630105.1 Anneissia japonica
GTATATATATATATATATATATATATATATATAGCTTATATACAATTAACATTAACAATTAATTAACATTACAATTAACATTGGTAAGTATTTACAGGGACTCAGGATGAAAAACTGTTACGTCGTGCATTGCTTCAGGAGGTAATTAATCATCAATTTAGCCTCGCAAGCACATCGCTCCGCAAAAACTAATGTGATGCAGCAGGCTCCTTAATTGAATACTGTGACCGACCTTCCACAATGTAAACAATTATTTTTCCCCATTAAAAAACGGTTGCATTCAATTGTTAATTGGTCCTATACATTAAGGTAAGCCTATGTACATGTGCCTGATCATATTAAATAAACCTGTACAAATCGTGACAAGTAATTCTTGGGGTATTACATCTAACGGAAAACCCAGAACCGGTGCAAGATTGAGGAAAACTCGAAAATTTGCGGAATACTATACTGTATCCAAGTAAAACCGTACCGGGTCTGAATATTGTAAATTATAAATTTCCGACTGTAACGTTAACCATGTCCCTGCTATAAAGTTGTAGCACAAGTCCTTGGTAATATAGAGGAGTACAGGAAGATATGTATTTATAAAAGTTGGAAGGCATCACAGTCTCACAAATACAAATAGATTTAAATATAAAATAAAAATCAATAGTGTTACTTTATAGATATTTTGTTCAACAAAAGAAATTCAATTATATCTCTTACCTTGTAATTTGTTTAACATTGCACTGTCATAATTCTGGTAATAACATATTCTTATTATTATTACGCA
>NW_022713242.1:0-560 GCF_011630105.1 Anneissia japonica
AACTGCATCACGTTAGTATACAGTACTAGGGCTATGGCATTGTCAAGATTCACTGACTTCAAGAACTATTTGCAGCATTCAAAATGCACACACAGACTGTTAACTGCATCACGTTAGTATACAGTACTAGGGCTATGGTGTTGTTTGATCCACTGACTTCAAGAATTATTTGCAGCATTCAAAATGCACACACAATACAGTACTAGGGCTATGGTGTTGTTTGATCCACTGACTTCAAGAATTATTTGCAGCATTCAAAATGCACACACAGACTGTGTTAAATGCATCACATAAGTATATTTGCAACTAATTGATACTCAACTCAAGATGTTTGGAAGTACTCCAATTTTACCTACTGTAAATACTCCAATTTTACCTAAATTTTAAAATTTCTTTATCCTATAACGGAACTGTGATTGACAGGTTAATTCATTCAAATACCTTGGAGTAGTTTTTGATCCTAAATTAACATGGTCAGAACATATTGACAAACTAACATGTAATATCTCAAAAAGAATATGCGTTATCCGCCGTGTTAAGTATTATTTACCCCATAATAC
>NW_022713243.1:0-1154 GCF_011630105.1 Anneissia japonica
GTGAAAGGTATCGATTTCAATGGTTATGCAAGTTAATACCATTGAACCTTAATACTACATTACATAATATTTCTGTAATATTTTTGTTATGCATTCAAGCAGATACAGACTATTATGTGTTAAAACAGAATACAATATGAATAAATAGTAATAGGACATGAGGGTGTACAGTGAATGACTCGTGTTCTGTTAAATAGCTTAAATCCTAGTAAATGCAGCTAAGCAAAAATTGAAGAGTTTGCCAAAATTCCTAAATTCCTCCCACGAAACAAACGTCACAAAAATCATGTCTAAAAATAGATTGGCAAACTCATTAGTCTTTTCAATAATAAAAATAGTCATGACAAAAATTTTTAGCACTTTGTTGTGATCCAACTGTCAACAACTATAATATAAATACAAAGATGAGGTTTGGGTTCAAATCTCTTGCTGGTCATCCATTTGTGTTCACTGTCTATTTATACCCACGAGTAACTTAGAATTAGAACTAAGTTTAAAATGATCGTCTAAGCTAAATGAGACAGTATTTAAAATTGTCCATAATATCCTTTAATATAAATTAATCACCGTAATTTAGCTTACACTTATGAATTTAGCTAGCGCTTAAAATGTATAATAATAATTTCACTACCCGACAAACTCCGAACTTTATTCATTTGGCCTACATAATAGTTTCATCTTGCATAAAACTCCAACATCACTGGCGCATGGTAACAACCAACTGATGCAGACCATTTCCGGTCACACATTACTCTCCATAACACAGCACCCCCTAGTTCCGTCACCTCTGGATCTTAATAAATTTAAAGTAATGATTTTAATAATTATTTGTAATTAAACTGTACAATATGTAGCTGAAAATTTAATCATCATTGTTTACTTTTGGCCTGATTCTAATTCATATGTCACAATCCCATTCTTTGGTTGTTTTTTTTTTGTTTGTTTTTTTTTTTGACGTTCATATTTTTACATTGATTGCAAGAATACTGTATGTTAGTGCTGGACTTTCTTATACTTTTACATTGTGGACTTGTGATGATGTAATGACTTGTTGATTGCATTGCTAACTTGTTTACTGTCGGTTTTTCTTATTTTAATTGGCCTTTTATCTGTCTTTTTTTTTTTATATGTTTCTTATTGTATATGATTGTAAG
>NW_022713244.1:0-740 GCF_011630105.1 Anneissia japonica
GGATGAAATCAAAAACAAAAAATTTGTAATCTGCCTTAGTGAAAATTTGATACATTTTTCGGGCATAGCCCATCATCACAGCCCAGATATAAAGAGCTGTGACAAAAAACAAATAAATTTATAACTATACTATAACAAACATATTACGTGAACATCCAATCAAAATACAGACCTCGCACGCCGTAGTAAACAAAGAACGTAAAAGCAAAATTATCTAAATCGGACATTTAGAATGCTAAGATGAAAAGACCGTCGTCTAGAACAATAAATTTTGTCAGGAACTTTCAAATAAGTAAACAATAGAAATAAACCGTACAAAATAATAAACCACAGGTGGGCAAAGTGCGGCCTGAAATTAAAAATAAATTACAAACCCTGTGTGTGCGGCCCGCCAAATATTTTTGACTAGAAATCAACTTGTTCTCTTCGGCCCGACACACCATCTGTAAAAAGTTATTTTGAAACCGAGAATGAACTGTATAAAACCAGTACGAAGGTTTCAGGAAGCATACTGTAAACATCTACGATTGGGTGCTGCCAGCAGCGTTAAATCAAACATTTACCCTCCAACCGATTTTTATGCCCACTCCTACCGTAACCCAAGTTAAGATGTTGGATAAAGCATACAGTATAACACACAAATGATGTGATTTAAAGCAGGCGATAATAACAGCTAACGCATTTTAGATGAAATTAGTTATACTCTCTGATTATTAACTAAAAGATTAATACGATGCATT
>NW_022713245.1:0-502 GCF_011630105.1 Anneissia japonica
AAAAAGAAAAATAAGAACACACTTCATAAGAACAATGAGGCTGAAATTGCTTAAATATTAAGAACGAAATAAGAACAAATTGAGGCTGAGGTAAAATGTCAAATGAGGTTTTTTATTTTAAAACACTAGAAAAACCCAAAAATTATATCTCTACCTTATGTGCAGTAGGTGGGACTATGTTCCTCCATAATAAAGTACAGTAGGTGTACCTACCTGCCATCTGGGGCAAATTTTTGTGGGGCCTTTTTTCAGCGGCCATTTTTTCGGGGCCACTTTTACTACATTCTAGTACAATATACATGCCTACTGCTCTACCATAGTAATTTTCTTCGTTTGAAAAATGTGTAAAATAAGCACAAAATAAGAACATTTTGAGCCTGAACATCAGCCAAAAAATAAGAACACTGAGCCTGGGCAAAATGTTACTGGTTCTTATAAAAAAAAAAGTGTAGGCATCCAAGAAAGAGTATTATAAATTTTCAATAAATAACCATATGAATAA
>NW_022713246.1:0-540 GCF_011630105.1 Anneissia japonica
TCTACAATATTAATCTTGTTTTTATATAGATAAATGTTCGATAAATACTATCTTTCATAAAACAAGCGAAATTCAGTGCGTCTATTTTCATTCCAATCAATGGCGTTTGTAAACATGTGCACTGACGTCATCGTCGAATCCCAGGACTTTCGACGGCAAAGCTGGCCTGCCTGCCTATGTCCCAGGCCAACCAATAATAATTAACAAAATGTAT
Organism: Anneissia japonica; assembly: GCF_011630105.1. Lineage (NCBI taxonomy): Eukaryota > Metazoa > Echinodermata > Crinoidea > Comatulida > Comatulidae > Anneissia > Anneissia japonica. The sequence continues at coordinate 215 of NW_022713246.1, forward strand.
TATTTTTTTTGAAATATAGGCCTATGGCGCATCCTGTACATGCACTTTAACTTTTACAACAAAAGCCTAGGCCTAGTAGTATGTCCTACTGTACTTAAGCCTATAGGCCTACAATAGTTTGATATCGTCGGGGTATAATTCTAAATTAAATGCAGCGTGACCACTAGGGAAAATCAAAATTCAAGATTGGGTCTAAAAAATCCCAAGATTGCTTTTAAAAACCCAAGATTAGCAAAATATTAGTATATATACATAAACTTTATTTTAAAGCGTTTTCAATGAATTATATATTGTACAGTATTTTGTACTGTATAAGCCTTAACGAA
>NW_022713247.1:0-648 GCF_011630105.1 Anneissia japonica
ATAATATGTGAAGAGATCGTAATTCAGTAAATATCCCATAGCCCATTGAGTACAGGACCAGAGTCAAGCGTCTAACTTTTACTTTGTAGAGTATGTCAAAACCAAAGGCCCTAAACTTCCAGCCGGCGATGCAGTACACTGCAAGGAAGACGTTCCAAGTCCACTTGATACGCCGTGGCGTATCAACAATTGAAAACTACTTTATACATTACCAGTGTGTTTTATAAATGAAATTAAAATCTCTGTAGTAAAATAACATAGTCATTTGGTACATTCAAGCGTTTAAAAACGATATAATGATTATACATTTTAAATTTAATTATTTTGAAAAATTATTATAAAATTAATAACCCATATGGAATGGTAGAGTCCATGGTTAATCAACGACGCAACAAAACATGTGCTTCGCTGTTTGAAAAGGGGTGAAAGCAATACATTGAACAGCAATCTAGAGAAAACACGGAGAAAACAATATTTTACAGTATACAATACACAATACAATACATTTTTTAAAGAGCCTTGTAATCAAATATAATAAATATATTCTTTTACACTAAACTTGTGCCGCATCAAAACATGTGTTTTTCATCGGTAGAAAAGGGTGAGAGCAGTGCATGTAACTGCTAGCTGGAGATTGTTTTTGCTTTT
>NW_022713248.1:0-588 GCF_011630105.1 Anneissia japonica
GTATTCCAGTTTATTCTTATAATAGAAATATAAGGTTATGTACGCATACACAATATAGTATTGTAAAAGTAGAGAAAATATGCAAAGTTCACTAACAACAACACAAACTATTTTAACAAGGATTAAAAAAATATCGTGCGTACTTAGCACTAAACTAAATTTGAGCGGCTAAATGCATTCGAATAGCAGACGGTTTAATACAATAATATTTTAATACTGATTTGCCTCATAAATCCTAAATCAGGATTCAACAAATCGGGTTGGAAAAATAAGCTTTTCGGTTACCTTTTTTAGGATGACAGGGTCATAATACCGAAAATAATCACAACTAATCAGCCACTCATGATTTTTATTTTCAAATGCGCAAAGACCCTTTCGTACAAATACAAAAAAACGATGATTGTGTCTCAGTGACATTGTATATCGTCACTACGAGCCTCCATAAATTTGTATAGGCTTTGTACGTAATCTTTTAGGGAGAGCTTATGTATGTCCTCAATCTGTAATAGCGTATTTAGCTAATATATCGAAAATTCAATTCAATTCAATTCTACATTTATTGACTTCCTGAAACCAGAATAATTACAA
>NW_022713249.1:0-674 GCF_011630105.1 Anneissia japonica
TGTAAAATTTAAGAAAATCGGTCCAGATATTTCATATTTTTGCGTAAAATGGGTCCAAATTGTTTCCAAATTGTTTGAATTTACACGTAAAGTGGGTCCGCTCTGATATTGTCCCACAACCTCATCCTTATCCTCCTTATCATCATCACTCATTCATCATCGTATCATCATCATTGTCATTATCATCCTCATCATCATCCTCATTACAATCATCATCTCTCATCATCAACCACATCATCATCCTTTAATATTAATCATCATTATCAATCATCATCCTCATCATGAGGATGATAATGAAGAGGGTGAGGACGACAAGAATGAAGATGAGGATGAGGGGCAGACGGGATGTTTCTCATCATTTGTCATCATTAACCTCATCAACATCATTCTCATCGATCATCCTCATCATTATCACGATCACCCTCATCAACGACCATTATCATCAATCATAATCGTCATCATCATCCTTATTTTCATCATCATCAAACTCATCATCCTAATCCTTCTCCTTATTATCATCATTATCCTCACCATCCTTATCAGCATCATTTTTTTCCTCATCATCATCCATCATCATCTACCTTGTCATCAGCCGCATCATCCTCATCCTCATTCCTATCTTAATCACCATAATCATAATCATCATTACCATCATCCTCATTATTATCATCATC
>NW_022713250.1:0-1797 GCF_011630105.1 Anneissia japonica
ACAGTATTTCAAATCTTTCTCTAACATATACATACATGAAGTAACAAAAAACTGGTTTAAATAAGAAAATAAAAGAACAAACAAAATTATAAACAAAGAATTAAATTATTAACCTAATCAACAAAATACATATAGGCCTACACTTACAAATTGAAATTGACAATTAAAAGTACTACCCCAGACAAAGAGAGAGGGGTCACCAACTAGGTGACTATAAAGCAGAATTTATTTATATTTATTTTTTTTTTTTCTTTTTTACTACAATGTTATAGCCTATAAGTATACTTTATTTGGCAATTCTTATTAAGAATTGCCAAATAAAGTATACTTATAGGCTATATTCAATTTGTAAGTGTAGGCCTATATGTATTTTGTTGATTAGGTTAATAATTTAATTCTTTGTTTATAATTTTGTTTGTTCTTTTATTTTGTATATGTGAATGCACCACCTTTGTGTCTGCCACCAATATAAAGGTGTAATTTCCCAATAAATACTTACTTACAATATGTCTCCTCCCTGACCCACCCAAAATAATGATTTCAAAGGCACAGTATGCAGGCTCGATTTTTTACTAGCCCGGCTTACAATGGCTCAGTAAAAACTGCTACAGGCTAGTCAACCTCCCTTCCTTTTTGCCTGGTGGGCTAGTGAACAAGGCCTGCAGTACTGCCGGAAAATATTGCAATTTTTCATGTGCGCAGGCTTCATAGATACATCGTAGCCTGATATAATCAATAATAAAACAAGCCTACGAAGCGAACCTGCAAAGCAAAAGTGTGTTGTTTGCTTGTATGTGCAAAAAGACTGCTGTAGCTTACGGAGCTGTTTTTTAAATAAGAAAAAAGTACACTTGATTTGATGGGAGTCTCCACTTCCACACTCGCTAGCGACGACAGGAACTTGTTTGTACTGCTGTATAATTTTTTTTTTTAATTAATAGGGCCTAACCTATTTATTTACAATTATTTTACCTCTTTTAACTGTCAAAATATGATGTCCTCAATTGAAATACACACGTGAAAAGATTGTTGATCAAATAATATCTTGTATAGTAGTCTTGATTTAGTAAGATAAATAATAAATATAAAGGAGAGTTAACGTCTGTTGATTGAAAATTACCGAATGTCACATGGAAAACCCAATGGAAAATAAACCTTGGCAACAGCAGGCAGAGTGCGCGCCAATCAGAACACAGTAAAGTGTGTTAAAGCCCCATTCCCGGCAAAATTTCAGTTTTTAAGAAAAATCTAATTTTTGTATAATATTATAAATATTTATAAATATAATACGGAATTGCTAGTTTAAATGAATTTAGACATTCCTAAGAATGAAAAAATGTAAAATAAGACTGAAATTTTATTTTTTGTGTTCCACACAAAAAATAAATGCGGATGAATTTTTCATGTCGATTTTGCGATAGGTCGTGAGAAGAAATATCGTAGGCGCCGAAAACATTAGCCTATCCAATGCTGCTAGGCTATGCCTAGCCTTACCTCGATTTAGGTTCTGTTATCACACATAAAAATCGGCCGACATGATATTTTCTGTTGCTAGTATTGACACTTGTGAATATAATATTTCACAGGAATTATTTCAAATTTGTTAAAAAACTGATTCTGACTGAGATTTTGACACTTAAACAAACATATCTCAGCCTAACCGAACGACCGCATTGTGCGCGATGCGAAGTACAAAAACTAATCTCATTAGAGAGGGCGCACGTTATTGACTTTATAAAGTATAAATAAAAGCGAGAGTATTCCAGTGGATGCGATCTACAACCTCTGAATTTGCCT
>NW_022713251.1:0-940 GCF_011630105.1 Anneissia japonica
AGTTGTCGTTGGAAGTCTGAACAGATTGTAATTAAAAATGATTTGTTGCATGCGCATGCTTTCTCCAAAGAATCGCATCAGCTGACTACCGTCTAGTGCAGTAAGAACCCCTATTAAGCCTCATAATGTGGGAGAGCAGAATATTAATACTGAAAAAAGTTACCCAGTATCTGGAGCGGAAACACAGGGGGTGCCGACGGTGTGATCGCACCCCTAAATTGTTTTGAGAAAAATAATTGTTGTATTGTATTGTTAAAATATTATATTTCTCATTATGAACATTACCGTTAAGATTGTTAAAGTATGAGAGTGCAATTTCCAGGCACCCTGAGGTACATATCCTCAGCCCCAACCTTAGGTTCTGTGGACTCTCACAAACACCCTTCTGCCAAATCGTGTATCTGCCCCAGAGTATTTATAAACAATTGTTTTGATTTCTCTCTCTAGTTCAAATCAATGCGCTGTTACACGAGCAGAGTTCTTAAACATCCTCAACACATTTGGGATGGATTCATCGTGGCTGCAAACGCACTTCCCTGGACTAGTTCATCAGGCTGACCTTAAAGAATTGCAGGAGGATGTTGTCAGAGCAGCTTCCCATGATGGCTCTCCTCCTCCTGATGTGGTATCATTGGATCATGTGGCATTAATGCAAGCAATCACAAACACCCACGTTTATAGCTGTAAATCAAATTTTACCACAAAATTCAGAAAACATTTATATGAAAAGGATATTCAAGCATCTCAAGAAGTAGATCCACCTGAAAGCGATAAATTGTTGTCAGACAGTAAACTTGTCTGTTGCACCTTGAATGGCAGCTCTTGTGCAGGAACAGTGATTCAACATTTGTCCTCTAATCTCTACGAAGTCAGACTCCTTGTGTTGGAACATATCCTTGTAGAATTAAAGCATGATTCACACTGGGGACATGAAAGGACA
>NW_022713252.1:0-14447 GCF_011630105.1 Anneissia japonica
TACTTCACTCCTGATTTTATCATCCCCCTCCTTTCCCAGGTTTGTTCCAGCAACAGTTCCCAGTCCACAATATGTACATGCCCTAGCCTTAATAAAAGGTTATAATAAAATCAGTAAATTCTTCCTATTATCACAGTATTTTATATTCCAGCGAACAAGATTAAGAAATCCACTGAATACTTACTGGTACCGGTAGATTGAATCTTACCATAAACCTAAAGGTAAACTACATGAATAACCTTAATAGTGGAATCTACACACAAGACTATTTACTCAGAACAACCTTTGACCAAATGTACCTGCTCAATATGATATTTATTCTAGTCACCAAATATAAAACAGTTATAGTTACAGGATTCAAAATATTCCTCTGATATGTATATACAGTACTAATATAAATTTATATTATATATTGTTCCCCTATTACTTTTAAATTTTGGTATAACATATCAATTCAAAGATGGACTACAGGTACATTCTTACAGTACCCCTCTAATAAAACTGAAAATAAATATATTTCATTGTCTTCATCATTTAAACAAAACCGATAGACTTTACTCACATTTTTGACACCGTTTGTTTAAGGCTAATGGTGTTTCCTTATGGGATTGTTGTTGGGAATATTTTTGCTAAATGGATTAAACTGTCATTGTATAGTAGTGCCATATACAGTAGCTTCCTTGCTATAGAAGTTGAAATGTTCCTCTATTGTAGGTAAGTTCTATAAACAAACACGGGAAGTGCCATGATATAGAAAATACAATAACTGAAACTTTCGTCCTGTACTTTTAGCTCTTTTTTCTTAAACAATAGCCTAATCTGCATTGTCCCCTAAGCTGTGCCTAGTCTGATTCATAAAAACAACATTTTTTCTGTCTTCTTGTCAAAGGCCCCAAGTCTTCCGTGAGTCACAGGAATCTACCAGTTGGCATAGTCTCCCACACTCCCAAAAACGAAGCAAAAATCTCGCGGAAACAGACCTACCTCTTGCACTTTGAGAATATTTGCATTTTCACTAAATAAAAAAAATTTTTTAAAAATTGTTAAAACCATTAAACCAGATCTTCTAGAACCACATAGCTTCTGACAAATTTGGACCCTTGGATTGTGCCCCGGTCTTTTGCCAGCATACATATTTTACACTGTCATCTGTGTTTTGCATCATCTGCCCTTTCCAATAACTTTTGCCTGGTCCCTAAAGTTTTGACCTGTTTATATATTATTGTATGTTTTATCATGCAGGCTCAGCTAAAAGAAAATGTGTTACTTTGTTAACACATGCACACTATTGTTCTCATAACATTTTGAATATATCCTGTTGTAGAATGTTTCTAAATATAAAATGTGCATCACACATTTCAACCTGTGGGAAATGTTTAACCATGTAATTTGAGTAACGTCACTAAAATCAAAAGTGAAAGTATACTAGAAATTGCAAGTTGCAAGTGAAGTGCTGCGAATTAAAACTGCATATAAATGTTCTTCGAACAAAATTATTTATGCGAGTCAAGTGAAAAGAATGAATAATAAAAATATAACAAATAATATGAGACACGACCCATTGTCTATATTAGAACACTTCTCATTGGGTAACAAAGTCGTAATTTTCATTTTTGTCAAAAAGTGTCTATAGTGGTGAATTATGGTTTAGGTTTTTTTTTAATAAAGTTTCAAAATTTTCTATGTATGTGGAAAATGTAATTGGTTACCAAAGGTTACAATTTTTATTTTGAAGACTGCATGGTCTAGGAAGTGTACATTATTTTATGGGGCAAGTTTCCAAGGGTGGGCTTTCTAGGGGCGAGTTGACTGCCAAAGAATGTTGCCAAAGTGCGAGCCAGCGTGTTATTTGATCACAAGTGCGAGCCATGACGTCACGACAATAGATACGAGACGTTACTCGAGTTGTGCGAGGTATCAGCTGAGATTTGTGGAGTACAATTCAAAAAACAACTACCGTATAGGTCTAATAATGAATTATTGTGATGATAAATAGACAATGTTAGCTATCAAGGAGCGACTTTGTTTTTCATTGGGACCTTCGTCCCTACAAGGCCTAGAGTAGGATAAGTACAAGGCCTAGAGTAGGATAAGGCTAGCGTGACATGCGGACGTTAGTACGTGTTGGTTAGTCTACAAACGTCGCCTAAAGTAATTGATTTTACCCGGCAGAACGAAAGAAGGAAACTCCGCTTTTCAGTCGTCTTAGGCCCTTGTTTTTTGACAAACACCTTTCAGAGGTCAAATTGCTGTCAAGAATATGAATTGACTACTTCGCAGCAACTACCGTAATCATTCAAAGGAGCTTTTTAAACTGTCAAAATACATTTCTCAAAATGAAGTGAAAGTTATCTCTCTTAAGTAAACAAATCTAACAACCATTTGCTTTGTTTTCCCATAGATTGCTATGAAAGCAAGAACACGGTGTTTGTCTAAGTGTCCAATCTTACTTTATTATACCGGCTCAGGGCCGCCTTAGAGCAGTATTTTAATTCTGCTCAGGGTTGCACTGTGAATATTCACACTTCTCATTTTTGCACCGGTCAAAAAATTGCAAAGACAGTAAGTTCGAGACAGATCACCTTCATTTTCTTCTTTACTAAAATTATCAGCCATATGATCAAAACATCATTCCCTTGCCATCCCTACCCTATACACCATTACACTCCTAATACTTCCATCCATTTGCTCTTTCCCCCCTCCATCCATACAGCTAAAAGACACCCCATCTATCATTCTACAAATTTTTTTTCAGTGGGGTTTTATTTTTTGTACAATGAATAAAATCTTATTGGAATGAAAATATGTCAAAGGCTTGAGCCGAAATCGGACCAAATTTAGGTGTCCTTTTTGCTAGTTCAAAATTTTCTGGTTGTTCACATATAAAAAAGGTGGCCCGGAGCCGATGCAAACTATTACTGTAAATTGGGCTCTAAGAACTCAATCAAACTCATTATATTGGTCGAGGGCTGCCTTAATTTTAGCCAACTCAAGACCACCGTTCCGTTTACAGTTAGTATTTTAAGTCAACTCAGGGTCGCAATGCGAAAGTTCACGCTTCCTTCTTTGTATTGGGTTGATGAATTACAGGAAACGAATTGCAATGGTACAAGATATCAAAAATTGACTGTTATCAAGATTAGGTTTATGTTTAGATGAAGATGAGTTGACCCAGGCCTCACATTGCAAGACCTCAGCCGATTTTAAAGTGTGACAAATTTTGGTCGCCTATAGACGGGCTTAAAATTTAGTGATTATTCGCACAAAAATAAAAAAACAACTGACCCTGAGCCAACATACTGTACCTATTAAGTGTGATTGGGCTCCAAGAATCATTCAAGCTTTTGATCAATAAGTAGGAAAAAATCTATGATTTCAGGGGCGGATCCAGTACACGGCCCACCATTTTACTACAAAATTTTTAAAATTTCAATGCAAATCAATGTTATGTGCTACTCACCTATTATGAAAGTGTTTTTTCCCCTCACCTCCCCCCGTTTGAAAAATTCTTGATCCGCCCCTGAATTTTGCAAATTGCAATCCATTTATTCATAAATGACATTATCATTTGATTGACGCCATGCATAAAAGTGGATGCTCATGAGCAAGACTTGAGAATTATAGCTATAATTTGAGATTACTATAGATCTACTACGTTATTGATAAATTATAATGGTGCTCCATCATAAATTGGATGGAGAATTGAGCTCCATATGGTTGATGAAATGCGCTTGTCAATTGTAGTCCCCCCCCCCAGGACCCGGGCCTAGCGGGGACTTAGCCTGAGATGTAATTCCCAAAACGTTTATATGCATATGAAAGTCCCGGCCACCTCCCGGCAATGCGGGGCATCTTTTTAACGTACATCCCCGGCTAAGTCCCCGCCACTTACCGCCTAGTCCCGGCAAAATGCCCCGCTAATAAATGATTGGATGATAAGACCTACTTGAAGGTCTAACCTAGGTCTGAATCGGAGAAGCATGTGAGAACTAGGCAGGAGCGAGGAGATGAGCTTGCTTGAAGCATGCGTATCACTAAGCAGATTTTATTGATTGATTTAACTGATTGATAGAATTTAATTATTCAATATCAAAACAGAAATTAGGCCTAAATAAGAAAATGATTACATGTAGTAGAAACAGATTTCCTTGCCTTGGCTCATGTACTGGCGTATTTTTGACGCAAGTTAGGTCAAATTCATGGTTTTCAAATTTTCACGCAACACACTCACACGCGCCACCACCTCGGTCCTCAGCGTTGTGTGGTTGGAGGTTCAAATTTTATTATGTAATTTATACCGTGATCTATAAAAAATGAAACCATGATGGTAGGCCTAAAGTACCGGTAGTAGGCCTAGGTGAATTTTTTTACCAACATTATTATAATTACCATTTTATTAATCTGATATTATTATCACATTGTTATTATTATTATTTTTATTATTACTTTTTGTATTCTTCACTCTTACTATATTTATGTATCCGTTTGATGTTTGTGTTCCCTCCTGTAAGTGGCGAATTTTATGTTTGCTGTTGGCTGGGATAATAAATAAATAAATAAATAAATAGATAAATAAATAAATAAATAATTACCAACATGAGAGAGCAGCTTAGCTCAGTCTTCTAATCTGGTGGTAGCCACTGTGTGTGCGCTGAACCGTGAAGATCTCTTGGTCCCTGGTTTAATTCCCATTGCTGCTCTCCTTGTGTTTCAGCTAGAGGGCTGAAATACAAGTTACAATAGCGCACCGTCTTTTGGATGAGACGTTTAAGAAGTTAGTACCGTGTACATTTATGGCCCATGTGCACGTTAACGAACAGAGTACACTCTTCGGAAGAGTAGGGGATTGTCCCCTGGTGTACTGCCTAATCACTACCAGAAGGACCCCACTGGAAATAAGTCTTCTTCTAGACTTTCGTGGGCTATCCTTGGTGTTTACACTGAATAAATCAAATCCAATCCACACAGCAATTGCCAGGGGAGGATTTTGGGGGGGGGGGCTGCAACGCGCTCCCCTTATATCACAAAAAAAAAAAAATGTTTTTTGTCTGACATGAAACAAAGTAGGCCTGCCTAAACCTAGGGCCTATAGGCCTATTTCCAGTGGCGGATTTAGGAGGGGGTGGCGCGTAAGGGGAGTACGCCCCCCCCCCCCCCTATTTTTTTGCAAAGAAAAAATTACACCGGCACTACAGGGACACAACTATGTGTATGCATCCCCAGAGTCCAAGCTAGTGTCCCGCTATGGCCCGAGTCCGGGGGAGGGGTGAGGGGAGGGACTACAATTGACAAGTGCATAGGCCTAATTAATTCAACAAACATACTACTTCACCAATACTGTATAGAGTAGTGTAAAACATACAGTTTTTGTCAAAAGAAAATTTGATAGTGTGGACAAAGTTTTAGTCCGTGGGACGAAGATGCAGACCTCCTAGGCTAGCCTAAGCCTAATCCTCTTTACTTTAGTTTAGCCTCCCCAGTAGGCCTAGCATTAAGAAGGGGGCCTACTGTCTTACTAAAATACTAGAAGAACAACACACACTTACAATACTATTATAGGCTAATATCAGGTGTGATTCACACTTCGCCGAAGTTCACTAATCCACCACTACTGTATGTAAAAAACAGATAACAAACAAGTAGTACTAGGAGGTACAGAGGACTTCACGAAACTCAACTCACCACTCTCACTTTGTAAGCACCCGTGCTGCGCGATGACTTCGTTCAACATGCTTTTTGCCAAAGAGTACTGTGTGTGTAACGTCTGCGACTTTTTTTGCATGGGAATTTTTGCAGCACATAGCGTCATTTTACGTCAATTCCTTTCAGGAATCGGTAGACACTTGGAAGCGATGACAAACATTGTGAATCAGTGGTGCGTAACCAACAGAAATAAGATAAGCTTTTGGGCTGATTTTCTGACATCATGTTATTTAAAAAATCATAACTCCATAACGGGGCGTTGTATCCAAAAAATTTTTCCAGCAAAATGTTCCTAAAAGACTAGTCTACACCACTATATGATTGAAAAAAAATTGAAAAATGTCTTTGACCTTTGAAATCAAGACAGAAAAAGAAAAGCCTATCTAAGTAGAGTATTAAACTAGTTATATGCATTACAGTGCAGTAGCATAGCACTTTAGTGTTGTTACTGTTCCAGGTACCGATAATATACAGATTCTCTTATTATAAAGTACAAGTTATGTTTTATAAAGAAGTATAGTATAGTAAATCATGTTTTTAACATAGGAAACTCTCATAGGTAACTAAAACAATGCTAGTTCAGAGTACAAGCCCGTAGCCAGGATTTTTATAGGGGGTTCTTCTTGATACTAAAAGGGCACTTGCGAGTGAAGCGAGAACCATTGGCTGTGGGGGCCAGGGTGCCGCCACGGGCCCCCGGTGGGGTCCAGGGGAAAGGCACGGTGGGGATCCAGGGGGCGAAGCCCCGGAAGCCACAGCATTCTAGACATTTACAGGTGTTATCAGGGGCGGATCCAGAAATGTCCAAAAAGGGGTGGGGGGCCGAAAGTTCGGCCGATTGAGACAACACTGTCGTAATGAGTCCGGGGGCATGCCCCCGCGAAATTTTTGTGTTCTAGACCCCCAAACATAACATTCGAGGCATTCTTGGCCATCATTTTTTTCTTTTTCTCTTTTTTCTTTTTTTTTTACCTCCCGAAAGGGGGAGGGGGCCCTGGACCGGGCCGCCCCCCCCCCCACTCCAAATCCTCCCCTGGTTATTTAATTGATTTGAGAGGCCATACATTTAAAAAAGATGTATATATTAAAGAGGTAATTTTTTGAGTTAGGCAAAGATAAAAAAAAATAAATAAACTACAGTGTACTAGTTTAGTATTACAGTACTGGTAAATTAACAAGAGCCTACAGTAGCATGATACAAACTCCAAAGAAGCCAGTAAACCGAGACAAATGTGTATGGTTGGCTGTAGTGTATTATTATATATATATATACACAGGAGAAACTATCGGACACCATCCCAGTTTTTCTGAGTCAATATTTTGGGGCCTGAATGGTCGGTCATACCAGGGAGTTGTTATTTAGAACAACTCCCTGGTCATACTGCAAAATAAAATATTGCATCCACAGTAATATAATATAATATAATGATTTACTAGTATGGTTTGTATGGTTGGTTGTAGTGTATTATTATATACAGGTGTGAAACTATCCCCCGCCGGACACCATCCCGGTATTTCTGAGTCAAGGTTTTGGTGCCTAAATGGTCATACGTACTGCACAATAAAATATTGCATCCATAGTAATATAATATATGGTGGCCGACGATCATATCGGAAAGGTCGGCGCTCTGCTGCTGCTTCCATGCCCTGTCCCTTTGGGTGGTTAGGCCTACTGATTTGTACTACTTAAGGTTGTACTGATTAAATAATAATGTTGTAACAGTTGAAAATGCCCTATTTTCATTTATTTTTTGATATTACTAGGTAGGCCTAACAAGTATTAAAGTAGGACTTTTTTTTTAATGATAGGCTCTAGGCTAGCCCAAGGCTAGCCAGCCTTGTTGAAAGGTATTCTGTTGAAAGGGCACTTCGTGGATTGGATTTATTCGGTGTAAACACCAAGGATAGCCCACGAAAGTCTAGAAGAAGACTTATTTCCAGTGGGGTCCTTCTTGTGGTTATTGGGTAGTACACCGGGAGACAATCCCCTACTCTTTTCCGAAGAGTGTACTGCGTTCTTTAACGTGCACATGGGCCATAATGCACACGGGACCAGCGGCTTAAACGTCTCATCCGAAAGACGGTGCGCTATTATTGTAACTTGTACTTCAGCCCTCTAGCTGAAACACAAGGAGAGACAGCGATGGGAATTGAACCGGGGACATAGAGTTCTCCACGGTTCAGCGCACACACAGCGGCTACCACCAGATTAGCCGACTGAGCTAAGCTGCTCTCGTAATGAAAAGGGGGATTCGTTCGAATCCAACAAACCCCCCTGGCACGGGCTTGGAGTATTACTAGTACTATACTGCACTGTAATGCATATACCTATTTTAATACACTACTTAGATAGGCTTTTCTTTTTCCATCTTGATTTCAGAGGTCAAAAACATTTTTCAATTTACTAGTCTTTTAAGAACATTTTGCTGGAAATTTTTTTTGGATACGACGTCCCGTTATGGAGTTTTTTTAAAAATAACATGTCAGAAAATCAGCCCAAAAGCTTATCTTATTTCTGTTGGTTACGCACCGCTGATTCGCAATGTTTGTCATCACTTCAAGATGTCTACAGATTCGTGAAAAAGGCCGATTGTATTTGAGCATAATTCAACACATTACACGGGATAACCAAACAATGAAAAGAGAATTTAGTATTGTACAAAATTTACAGCTCAGGATAACCCAATAAAACCAAATCGGTTTATTTCTGGGGTCCCTTAAATAAAAAAATATTACATAAAAATTGGTTAAAAAGTAAAACAAACATTAAAATTTGTTAAAACCTTTAAAATTACTAATGAAAGTATAACTAATACAGTCCGCCCTCCAATTCAAGACCCCCCTCTAATTCCAAGAACCCTCTAATCCAAGACCACTTTTTCAAAGTAGGCTACCAACTTACCACCTATCTTTTAACACTGAGATCACCCTCTAATTATGAGAACCTTCCAATTCGAGACCACCTTTATGGAAGAACCAAGTGAAAAAATGACCTCCAATTCAAGACCACATTAAAAAATATATCAAACAGATTAAATTTTTTTTAGCAATAAATACTCTTTTGAAAAATTCAACATTATAACAGATCTATTTTCATAAATTTATGCACAATAAAGGGTTCTTAAGTGTGTTATCTTTGAAAAAGCTATTTTTTAAAAAGAAATGTTTAGTTTTAGGCCACTGGCTGTCATAAAATATTCAGTAAATGTTTTACAACAATCTTCAGCCATTCAATTGCTGCACTACCCCCAAGCCCTGTAGCCAAGGGAGGGGGGGGGGAATTCCCCTGCTAATGTTTCCCTCCCCCCACCTGCTAAAATAAAAAACGTAAACAATTAAAACTAAAAGCAAAAATTATTTAATATTGGGGAAATCTGGTCAAGATGGAACACCTGACATATACTGACATATATGGTATCATCCAAAGATTTGTAAGAAGAGTGTCATCTGAGTGTTTCCCTGTTGGTATTTGCTTTGATGTGAAAAGAAGTGGATATCCAGCCCCGTAGCTGAAAGAGGAAGGGCAGCGCCATTCAAATTTAGCTCCAACAATGGCCATACTGAGGAAGGCATGGCCCTTGCAGTACTTGGTTACCCCACCCTTTCCTTTTGTGTTTTTATTGTTGTAATCTGTTTATTTGTCTTTGTTGTTTGTGACTGTACTACTGTGATGCTTCAGGTTCCTGAATAATGACTGATTTTATGCCTACCATTGTTTTCCTGAATCATTGAGGCTTGGCTTGCGCTTCATAACCGCAAGGGAAAGGCGCAATATCAATACCCAATACCAGGTACCAGTACCCATCAATGAGTCTAGCTACGGGGCTTCTATCCCCACTTTATCATGGCCATGAGGAACTCGTTGGAGAATTGCTTATTGAAGATTGGGAATATAAGGAAAGGCCAAGCAACACAAAAGAAAATAACATCTTTCTTTATGTAAAGGATGGAAACCCACATATCTAAACCTAACTTTCATCAAATAAAGTGTAAATGTTATGTTTACTTTACAGTATGCAGTTCAATTTTTTTTTTCTTTTTTCAATTTAAACAGCTTCAAGTCAACAAAAAATTAAAAGCAAAAACAGTTTCTTTGAAATAAATAAATGGTTGTCCCATGTTGTCTTTTGGAGACCACTTTTATCTTCGGTCTTCATTTAGAGGTTTCATGTTCGGTTACCCTCCAATTATGCTGCTTGGAGATCAAGCCTGTGGTCTCTACTTAGAGGTTTCTCAGTTCAGACCGAACCCCGAGACCACCCCAAATTTGAGATACACAGAGTGGTCTCAAATTGGAGGGCGTATAAAACCCATTGAAAAACCTTAAAAGTACGTAAAAGTGGATGTAAAAAAAACAGGTAAAAAACACTACATTAAAATTTGTTAAAAACCTTTAAAATTACTTATCATTAAGTAAAACTAATAAAATAAATAAAAACCCTAGTTAAACCTTAAAGTAAAAAAGCAGGTAAAAAACAGTACGACTCTACTACACTAAAAAGTATGTTCATGTTTGAAGTATGTTTATATTTATAAATTATTATTTATAAATTTATATGCATGGGGGTATATCTCTACGCCTGGACCACTTTCTAAAGGTTTTTAGCAACACCCGACCACGGCCACTTTTTTTCTTATAGGGGACAAGAAATCACCATCAATGGTTGTGATGACCGACGTAATAAGTTTATATTTATTTATTTATTTGACGGTACACTTTTGTTAAAGTAGCACTCTTCTATTGCAGTGCTTTCGAAGACAACAAATATAATTAAACTAAAAGTTACAATGAATTTATAACGACAATGTGTGAAGAATAAAGATAATAAATACAGAAGGACCCTACTTAGGGAACACTTTTTCGGCCACAGAATGAAGGAAAGTACAGTATATCTAACAGTTCAGCCAATCCCTTTTCAGGGAACACACCCATTAGGGGGAAGTAGCTGTGCTACAGGGTCTCGGGGGGCCCCTAGAAAATTTTCTTGTTCTTTCCCAACCAGTTTCCCCCAGAAAAGAAGAAAAATCACAATTACATGTATTTTCTACATATTAGTTGACATCTACAGTATATGTAAATACAATAAGCCTCTGAAACCCTCCACTCCCTGGACCACTTTCGAAACGTTTTAATTGACACCCGACCACACCCACTTTGCTCTCATTGGGAACCTTGTCCCCCCTCCCCAAATTGTATCTTGCACCTCACTTCCCCCCCTACCCCAGATTTCAGACGCTGGCACCACTTTTTTGACCCCGAATATGTCCCTTAATAGGGGGTTCTACTGTATATTTTTAGAATGCAGTGACATGTACAATACTTTCATATTTGTTTTATATCCTAATAAAACCTCTTGTTTCATCTTAAATTTTAATCACTTTTTATGAATTTACAGTTCTGTGTTTTTTTTCTCTCTGTTATGACATGCATATTTTTTAATTATGTATGATTTCTAAAAGGTTTTTCTTTACATGTTTTTAAAATATGGACTTAGACTCTTCCTTTTCTATGGTTCCGTTCATATCTTACCCACAGATAGAATACTTTCCCATATGTAGGCATATAATGATATGGTGGGATAACACAATACAAAGAAAGTTAAATTAAATAAAATGCCTTTTCACATGTCTCCGGCCTGACCGTTTATCGTGGTCTCACATCACATGTGGTACTGAAATCAATAAAATCAAGCACATCTTTGCTATAACGGCTTTGCTTGAACCAAGTTCAAAGAAAATTTGCTATACAGTAATATGGGCATAATGCGCCATGAGCATCTTTGAGGGCCACCGGTGCATTATAAATGTCTGTTTATTATTATTATTACTGTATTATTATATTAGATTCATAATCTCAACTTACTCTGCCACCTTTTAATCTTCATGCACCACCATTTCTTGACAAAATATTTACCAAATTATAAGAATTAATACAAGACAAAATACATTAAAACTATGTTCGTTAAAATATGTTATTTTATTTGTTCTTTCTGCATATTTTTACATCACATGTACAACTAAATAAAAACTCTACACTACACACAAAATACAAACACTTTATCCAGAAATTTAGAAACTTTTATACTCTCACACAACACTCAATAAATATAAATATACACAGATCTATTCACATATCAATATCAAAATACATAAAATATAGAGTCAATCTAGAATACAATTGTGCACAGACACAATGTTTGTTGGTGATTTCGGAAAGACTATGTTGAGGTATGATATCATCTACAATCCAAGACTCAAAATGCCCAAACTATGTTACGGTAGTGTGCAAACAACAGGAGGTTCAACGAAGCACCATATTGTGGTACTGAGTAATGGAAGATTAACTCAGAACAGTTTTGATTACTAATGGTCTACAACATGTTACGATATTCTCATAATAATTTGTGGCTGCATATATTTATTTATAAAACATTGCATATGCACCGGTCAACAAAATATCAATGTTGTTTTTTCTTTAAAATACAAAATAAAATAACTTAAGATTTAATTGCATAGCTTGAAAACAGCTCATTTAGCACCATAAAACTTGTACTCTCAATGTGTTCAGAAACATTACAAACCCTGTTCTATTTTAACATTATAACATAACAACAGCAGTACTAACAATAATAGTAATAATAATAATAATAATAATATTTTAGTAGCAATATAGATAATACTAATTTGTAATCCCATAGAAGTGAAATCCTAGCACTCCCTTTTATTATAATACAATATAAAAATAAATAACTTACATTTTAGCAGCATATGCATACATACTGTGCATAACTTTTGAGATTATTTTGATTTCTAAAATTGGTAACTTCTTACATTTATTCCTAAAATGGTGAAGGATTATTACATTGGTCAAACATAGTTTAAACAAAATATGTTACTAGTTTAAAATAGAATCCCAGAATTTAAAAATATATACAATGGTTACTGTACATCATGTGTCCTGTACACAATGATGATAGAATTAAATTTACCTTCTAGGTAACCTGTTTAGTAGACTAATACTGGTCTCCACAGGACTCAGTTATCCTTCTTAAATCAGTCTCATAATGAGCCTTAATACTGGTCTCCACAGGACTCAGTTATCCTTCTTAAATCAGTCTCATAATGAGCCTTAAAGAGTTGTTTTTTTAGTCCAAATAAAAAATCCTGTTGTCACAGGAACTGACCCTAGAACCCTGGAATTGGGAAGCAAGCACCTTAACTACTAAGCTATTCTACTCCACTCCACATTTCCCTCACTTGAATAAAATCACAAATAAAACAATAACTATTCATCATTAAATACTAAAATTAGTTGGCAAATTTTATCTTAACAAATTTAAAAATTGCACCCAAGTTTATCCTTCAAATAAATGCATAAAATAAAGTAGATACATGCATCATCATCATCACCTTCATCTTTTAAAGTAAGTTTTCCCCATACACAAGGATTAGACTGTTGAGAGACTATGTAAAATGTTAACAAGATTGTTATAAAGCACCTTCAAAAGGGGAAACAACTTCTATTAAACACAAACTTATATAGTAAACAAATGAGGCTACTATTTCTATTAATATATAAAGAAATAGTACAAAAATAAGTTTACAGCTTTTATTTAAAAAAAAGTAAACAGATATGTTTACCATTCTATCAAAACAAATACAGTATGCCTACCGCTTCTACCAAAAATGTAAATAATTTAACTAATAGAGTTACCCCTTCTATAAAAGAACAAAGGAATAGTAAAAGAAAGAGTAACCTCTTTCATTTATAAATAAAATAAATGAAATAGGTTTACCCTTCCTATCAAAATTATAATGTATGCATTATAATATAATAATATATTATATATACGTAATATTTTCATTTGATCACATTCTGTAATCATACATGTAACAAATAATTAAATATCATGAATACCCTTTAGTATAGATATTTTAGGTAAATTAAAGAAATACTATGTTTATTCCTAAGAATAAGACAGATTTTTATAAACATTAATTTTACAAGAAAATTAAACAAAACTTTTCATTAAGCTATTGTTTAACTCTGTTGAATATGTATTTGGAACATAATTTTTAATAATTTTGTTTAAAAGTTTCTCCATTGTAAAAAAAATTGAAAAGAAAGTTAAATAAGAGAAATAAAAGTACTGAAAACAGGAGTAGTATCAATGGCAATGCCATTCACCCTACAAGCTAACCTTTTTGAGATAACAAAAATAAATCTTTATTTGTTAAATGTAAAAATATACACAATTTACAAGAATTCACTGTACATGTGCAGCCCCATGAACTTGGACAATTTGTACCAAGATGATATATATCTTCATACATAACTTCTTTTAAAGGAAATTCAACCTAAATACATAGGAGCCCTGGAAGATATAAACACATTAAAAATAACAATTAATTAAATATAATAGTAATTATAGCTATTAACAAAAAATTATAATACTCTTAACAAAAAATTGTTTCCTAATTTATTTTAACAGAAACAATACTCACCGATTACAGGATAGAATGATGTTATTTAAAACTAATTAGGTTCATGTGGTAACGATACATTATTCTGAGTTCTAAAATTGGAATTTGATCCTTTGTAACCCACATACAACTTGATAAAGCTGCTAATTAGTTGATAAATATGAAGTTTTAAGATACTAAGATTTAGTTGCTCAAAAATCCAATATAAAGTTATATAGTTACCAACCTGAGAGATTTGAAATGTGTGACTACACCAGTTT
>NW_022713252.1:14471-17064 GCF_011630105.1 Anneissia japonica
GGGGGTGCACCAGGGCCCCGGGGTCAGGTTGGAACCCTGGAGGACCGGGTTCCAGTCACATAATTAATGGTTGATTGTGACAATGAACACACAAGAACGCACGCGACTACTAGTTTCAGTCATGGTTGGCTGGGTTGTTTTGGTCGGGAAAGAGAAACTTTCTCGGTAAATTGATTCTCGAACGAGATAACGAAAGCTCTCCAATGACTCAAGCTACAACATGACCATTTTTATATTTTAATAAAACCAATTTCTTCTAATTTAAATACATTTTCCCATTAATTTGTGATAATTCGTTATCATGCATAGACTTGTATTAAGAGCATGAACAATTTCTGACCACGCATGTGTTTCTCCAAAATGCGTTTTTCATCCAAAATCACTTTGAAATCCGGGACCATTCCTCACGATGCGAGACGGTTGGTAACTATGGCACTGGATTAATTTTGACCAAGACGAAGAGTAACACCTTGGTTATATCATACCGCTTTATGCACTTGGATTTAAATATGAACTTTTAATATAGTAAGATATTGTGCATGAGTGTTCAATCTAATCATTTATACATTCCAATCAAAGTTCAGAATGCACTCAGGAATATTGAATGAGGTCGCACTGGTCATATTATGCTTTTATGCTTGAGGAAAACAGCCTGTTTATTCTTCCTACTAACAATGTTCACATTGTTAAGCTTGCCTCACACCTTGGGAAAATTAACTAATGTCAAAGTCGAAGTGCCCAGTTACATGGATAATTTGATTAAAATTAATTCAATGCGAACACAGCTTTAGTTAAGTAACAACTTACCCATGTCATGATATAAATGATAACTTTAAACTGATAGGTACGCATTTGCCACAAAACCCACCGCAGGACCCACGTATTGTTTTAAAATCCTGCAAAAAATAAACAAATGAAATTTTTCCTTATTATTACAATTTTTAACTTAATAGATCATAGATAAAAATACTAGAATAAAAAATTGCCAAAGTGGTAAGTAATCAAAAACAAAATAAAATCATTAAAAAAAATTCAAAACAGATCATTAATCAATGTTTGTAGCCTAATCTTTAATTTACAAAATTATTTGACATAATGTTTTTTCATATGTATTTCATATATGTGAAAATTTAAAATGAGCTTTTTGGGATGCTACTTTAATACATGTTTAAGAAAAATGTTATTAATTAGAGCTGTCCAATCATTTAAGGTATGTAGACTTCAAAAAATATACAGGTATTAAAAAAAAACACACAATTTTTAAAAAGTCTAACAAACATCTATTATTTCAAATTTTCTCAAATATTTTATGCACATACCCTGTCTATTGAAAAAGTTGCTAAATTTCCCTTGGTAGTCCAGCTAGCAGTTTGTGCTAATTCTAACCCTGTTCCATCAAAATTCATACGAAATTGCCCTTGTAGGCATTTCTTTGCACTATAGCAATCACCTGCTGTCCCAAACGGCACAAAGTGTCCTTCCTTTGTGCTGGAGAATGTTGCATCATCAACTGGAATGAATATGAGAACGTTTAAAAATATAATACTGTATAATCTCAATCGAATCATTGCAGTCACATGATTCAGTTCTTTATAATAATCAGTCTACGTGTTGCATTGGCCAATCAGAAGGATGTAAAATGTATGTTTACATTTACAACTGGCATGAAGTATGGAAAGAGAACAGGACAGGACCTTAATTAGTGTGAACCAGTGGAAATTTCACTATAATATGCAATATGCAAACAAGGCATTAAATCACATACAATGTACTCATAACACTATCATATGATTTAAAACAATCATTATTAATCTAAAGTGAACAAGGTTCCAAATTACATATTAGTTGGTTTATCTAGGTAAGTGTTCATGGAATAGACTACAAAGTATTCATGAAAATTACACAGGACAAACAGCCTCCTTGTTTCATTACATGATGTCTCAATCCTGCAGTTTGTTTCTTACCTATAACTTCCATAGTTGTGACATTAAATCTAATTTTGTTGAATGATGTGTACCCTGCGTCATCATGACCCTGTAAGGTACATCTGCAGTTGTCATCTCGTCTTCCTTTGTTAGGACAGTCATAAGGGTTTAGTAGCCTACAAGGAAAACAGTCTTTTCATTTAAATAATTTTTTTCATTTGTTTTTACAGTACTGTATATTGATTTGTCTCTTTAATATTAAAGTTCTTCCAAGTGACCCAGTAAAAAAAACATACTAAAAAACAAAAATATATACCACTTCATAAATACCAAAACCCATTTTGCTGATTCATTGAGCATCAAATACCTATCAACGTATGGAATTAGATATTCTAATAATACATTGAGAACAATTTAAAATGTATTAATAGTATGTATTAATTACAATAAATTATATTGCAAATCACCTCTTTGGATAAATTTCGGAATAGTTTTCTCGTTCATTTTTTAAAGACAGAAACTCTTTGGGATTTGAAGAGTCCATTTGATGACAATATATCTCAAGTTCATTTCCCTGAAGCATGATTGTGTACGTCTTATCCATTGAGAATCCAAACAGGCGCTTAAGATCAGCACAGCTGGAAGGCTTACCTACAAGAAAAATCAAG
>NW_022713253.1:0-1062 GCF_011630105.1 Anneissia japonica
GCAAGCTCGAGAAAATGGACCTCCCTGATAACCATTCTGCCGTGCTTGTCCGAGAGGTACGACTTTTTTAACTGCAACCGGAAGTTGATCCGAACTGCTGCTACTGCTACTCGCCTCATCGCCACCGGCGATGGCGCTGCCGTCAGGGCTGTCCACTTCGAGATCGTGGCCGCCGGGTCCGTCCACTTCGACGTAACCGTCTCGACGGACGAGCATCTGAAGCTGCCGGATGACCGACCTTAGAGTTTTGGTGACTCCTGCACCGGATCTACCACCTCTGGACGCCAACCGTTCACAATCTCTTCTCTCGCGTTTGAAATCCTCTTCGAAGGAACTGCATTGGTTTCTCAGAAGCTCGTTCATCTCCGACAGAGTCTTGATCTCTCTCGCCATTTCAACGCTCTTCGGTATGGACGATGCCAGTCTCGCCATATCCATGTTCGCCTTCTGCAGCTGATCCTTCAGAATCTGTATCTCCCTGTCTTTTGTATCGCTGGTTCGAAACCACAGAGCGCTTCGCTGCTCGAGATCGGCCTTCTGAAGGTACATGGCATTCGCCGTAGCTTCTGCCTCTTTCACTTTGGCTTCCAATTTCAAGTTTTCAGACTTGAGCACTTCAACCATATCCTTTGATTTACCCATTATGAATGATCGGCAAAGCTACAAGTGGCACGCTATTATATATACACACGCACGCACGCACACACCGTCATCGTCATCGTTCAGAAATGGTGAGCCTGGAAATCAACACCGAAAAATAGATCGATTTCGGGACTTCGATTTTTCCCGTGGAACTCGTTTGAAAACTCGCCGATCGGCTTCACGAGACAAGGGACCCTGAAACCGTCGCGAGATATGCAAACGTAGTTCATCTTTCGAAGACGATCGTGCATGCTCTCGTTGTCCGAAAAGAATATGGCGGGAAATGGATGATGCAGAACCGTCGCGCTGCCTCGACGCATGCCAACGGCCAAGTACACCTTGGTGCCGGCGTGCTCAGTCTTGCACGACGGATGAACACCCGCCAGCGATGTGGTCATCTTACCACCGTGCTGCGTCGTG
>NW_022713254.1:0-591 GCF_011630105.1 Anneissia japonica
ATAATTAGAATATTTAATTTACCTCTATATAGTAAATTAGGTGGTTATTGTTGGTAGGAATTTATCGTGTCAATTATCATTGAATTGTAATTGACTAATATTGCATTTCATTGTAGGATACCAATTATCTTTTTATCATTATTAGCATTGCTGTTGTTAATTAATTATGATTGTTGTAAAAAGTTTTGTAGTGAAGGTGAATTTATTTATGTGTCTTATTTCAATATATTATAAATGATTGTCTATTTTTTTAAAGGTATAGTTAAGGTATAGTTATTGTTAAGGTATAGGTTAAGGTATAGTTATAGTTAAGGTATAGTTATTGTTAAGGTATAGGTTAAGGTATAGTTATAGTTAAGGTATAGGTTAAGGTATAGGTTAAGGTATAGGTTAAGGTATAGGTTAAGGTATAGGTTAAGGTATAGTTATAGTTAAGGTATAGGTTAAGGTATAGGTTAAGGTATAGTTATAGTTAAGGTATAGGTTAAGGTATAGTAAAACACTTTGTCAGACTTAGCCTTTCT
The DNA here is from genome assembly GCF_011630105.1 of Anneissia japonica. Taxonomy (NCBI): domain Eukaryota; kingdom Metazoa; phylum Echinodermata; class Crinoidea; order Comatulida; family Comatulidae; genus Anneissia; species Anneissia japonica. The sequence goes on from NW_022713254.1 coordinate 525, forward strand.
TGTACTTCTTCCATCTTAATTTTTTATGTATTTTTTTTATGATGAAAAATAAAGATTGATTGAAGGT
>NW_022713255.1:0-507 GCF_011630105.1 Anneissia japonica
GTTCCAACCCGACTACTTTTTGCGCAGGCTCTTTCCGTCTTGCGTTTCCGGCGAAAGATTGGGAGCGTCCGTCGCAGGAGATACCGACGACGAAGACGACGACGACGAGGCGGCGGCTGAAATCGACCAACTGTACGTGACCAACCGGAACGAGAAAAACGACGAAGCTGAGTCTAAGTATTCGGAAAAAAATCCTACGATCGCCTTACTGTTAAAGACCTTTAGAAAAATGGGTTTGGCGCCTGACACCTTCTCCGACCCAAAACGTGCCAGACCCTTTTACAAGCTGTATTATCAGAAGCACGGCAACAACAACGCCCAGATGAGTAGAACGGTTCGACAATCCTACACCGATAACTGGCGTGCGAAAATGGGTGGCGTGTACTGTCTGAACGGGAGAAAGTCAGCCGATGGCGGTTTCTACACGATGTACGCGTTTGGTAAGGGTGGAGACGACGTCGCCGACGTCGGCTACCGATACCTCATGAACGTTATGGGTCGTGTGGA
>NW_022713256.1:0-512 GCF_011630105.1 Anneissia japonica
ATACATTCTGCACAATTTCACTCCTTGCAGCTAAATGTACCGAAAATGACATATCGATCACTGTTCTACACACCGGAAGCGGCGCCGACGATAGTTGGGGCAGCCGGGCACCGTTTGCAAAGAGAGTCATCATAGGAAACAAAATAAGCAAAACAAAACAAAAAATTACGTTTCTTTCGTCTTTTATTTATTAACCAAATTATCTGCGAACTAAACAAACGTTTAAGACTATTAGGTAATAATATGAAAGAATTGTCCGTTTTGGTCGATGCGACGTACTTCCAGACGATCGTTACCCATTCTCTTCATGTTGGGCTCGAACCTGGCCAATACCAAAACGTGCACCAGATCGATAAGATAATTTTCTCCTCTGTACTTTATCGAACGATCCTTCAGATCGTTAATCAACTTGTAGTTGAAAAACGAAGAGCCGTTCCGTTGTTTGCAGGAAAGATCAAAGACGACGATCCCCGTTCCATCGCGATGTTTGCGAAAGACGCGTGCGAAAAGCC
>NW_022713257.1:0-539 GCF_011630105.1 Anneissia japonica
TTATTGTCTATTATTATTATTATTATTAATATTATTATTATTATTATTATTATTATTATTATTATAGTTGTTAGTATTACTATTATTATTATCATTGTTATTGTTAGTATTAGTATTGTTATTTATTATTATTATAATAATAATTATTATTATTATTATTAATATTATTTTATTATTATTATATTGCTATTATTATTATCATTACTGATATTACTATTACATATATCACTACTATTACTAGTTTAGTAACAGCTTCTCATATTTGCTTACCATCGCCATATTGTCTGAATATATGGGTGCATGCAAGCATGGGTTAGAATGTTCTTGTAATAGCAGATTTCCGTTCTCTGTCAGCAATCGTTTGCAACAAGTATTTAAAATAAAGACTATTGGAAACCATAGAAGTCTTAAAGTGCCATGTCCAGACATCCTGCCGGTTGCTAAACAAAGTTATTTTTTCAACTTCAGCCCCAATCATGGTGAAGCGGAGGTGAATGTGAGGTCTCCTAGTATTTGCTTTCCCTCTGATAAGGTTTGGC
>NW_022713258.1:0-677 GCF_011630105.1 Anneissia japonica
ACAAACACGTAAAATATAGTTACGAGCCATTATCGTTATTATATAAATTTTGGTACAAATGTAAGTTGTTTTTCTTCCTTCCTATCTTTTTTTGTAGACTTAAATAAACAATAACATAATTGTAACATTAGTTACTACTTGCTATATTTAAATATTATTAAATATTATTATAAACTTAGATGATTATTCCCATAATATTTGTAATTTTAAATTTATACCTAAACAATTATAATTATTAACTCTAAATGTTAATTGACATAGATTAGATCAATAAAAAATAAACGTAGTAGTCCATATCTATTCTTTAATAATAATAACATTTTTCAAACTTCTAATAAATTTTATATAGCCGGAGTTAGTTTCGACCTAGGCAAACCTTGCTAAAAAGGTGCACTTTCTCCATCAAAATGCTTCTTCTAAGAATGGAATGACCTGTTTGAAGCACGAACTCCTGTAGACCAAGCCCAGTACCATTACGATTTTTATAGTGCGAGAAATCCACTCATGATGCATTATTACAAAACGTAGGAGAGTAACCCATAACTCGCGGCTGAATTGCACATGGGCATGATTCATGACTAACTAGCAGCCGTAAAGAGTCGCTTATCGTAGCATCACATCATTCCACGACAGGTGCTCAAATGAACCATAAAATCGGGTAACTCCATACTCTTCCG
>NW_022713259.1:0-6301 GCF_011630105.1 Anneissia japonica
ACAGTGCAGTATTTTAAAAGTAATAATGTAGACACTGGTATCATCATTAGACATACTCTCTCGTCGGGAGCATATGTTGTTTTAGTCCGGCCTATACGTTTGTGCATGTTTTTATAGAATAAAATACAGACGGAGGCCGTGACTATTAATACCAATGGAGTACAGTAATTGATTTCAAGCCTCAATAACCACAAAATACACATGTTTAGAAATGCATGTACTAAATACTTTAGACTTGGCGACTGCTCTGACAGAAAGGCAGCTAATGTCGTTTTATCTACCACTACCAGTTCAATTCAACGTTGTGCAGGACATGCAATAACAAAATGCTAAAACTTCCTGTACACCATGTGTAAAAATATGCTTTTTGAAGTAGAACCACTGGTTGGTTTCTCGACGTTTTCGATGAGATTGCTCTGATCATCGTCATCAGGAAAACAAAAGTATTTCAAGTACCGTACTCGTGCGAATAAGCGCCCGGGCGCTTAAAATATTTTTTTTTGTGCGTTTTGAGGGGCACAATGAACGCAAATATGATGGTTCATTAAAATGGAGAGCTTTAAAGGTGAGAACAAGCAATTTAAATGCTTTTAGATCTCAACTGCTTCCCGGTGTCTATAAAACAAAGGTCAAAGACCTATATTTTTTCTCTTTTATTTGAATGACACCAGGCTATCACAAAATCAAAATTACAAACATTATTTGGACGATGCTGCCCGTTGCACCGAGAGGCCTGGACAGACTCGGACGGGGCAAGTGCCCCGCTGCTAGCTGAAAAAAAAATTAATTAAAATTATTAAACCTAGGTCCTACCTATCACGTGAAATAAAAATAGTTTTATTTACTCCACGATGAAACTAACCAGGGATATTTTTGTTTTAAATAATTTAAAGAACAACAGTTGTCACTGGGTTGTGCATGTCAATGCTAGACCACAAGGCAAGATAACAAAATGTCGAATTCTTTTTCATGACTAGAGTTTATGTTTGCAAATTACTATTTATAAAATAGTAATTAAATTCTGTGCTTTATTAATAATTATTAAAGGCTTATAAGTACCATGGGTATCGTCAATATATAGGCCTACATATATAGAACTGCTAGAGAGCTCTCATCTTTGTCGAATCAATACTGAATATAGGCCTACATTAAATTTTGATTTGTTAAAAATCTTTTCATGCCCCTGGGCACCACGCGTCCCCCAGACCCCCCGCTAATAACTCCGTGCAGCTAATGTGTTCCGTGGCCGACGGCCGCTCTCGGCGGCTATGTCAGTGCCACCGACTTTGTAAGTGCCACCGAGAGGAGGTGGGCAGGGGGAAAGATCCCGGGGCCCAAGCTTACCAGGGGCCCATAGAAATTGCAGGTGGCATTTTTTTTTTCAATATTTTTTTCAAAAATAAAAATTACTATCATGGGCCCTCAATAATAATGGCATGGGTCCCCTAATAATGTAGCTATAAAGAGGCAAATAAAAATGTTTTGAGTCGCTTTTTAAAGACGTCAATTGACGCTGATTCACGGACTTCAATGGGTAGTGCATTCCACATTTGTTCAATACCGATTACAAAGGTCATACAAATATTATGTGGGGTTAGAGTACACTACACTTCCTCCATGAAATAGATAATGGTCAATGTCCAGTCACTTCCGGGTAGATAAGAGCTGCCTTGATCCGAATGCTGCTAGGGCCTACACTTTATAAATTGGCGACGAAGACAAAGATAGGCCTATTCTACAACCCATAGAGTACACACTTCCCCTTGTACGTAAGTAGGCTACAGTACAAGTTTTTAGACTGCTAAAAGCACCTGACACGTCAGTGTATATTCTATCGCTTAAAGTGAAAATCTTGGCCTCGGTGGCGACGTTGACTATTGTGAGACATCCCCCACACTTGACTTAAGCAAAAATATGTGTTGTGTTCAGTGACAGTGGTGTAACGCCCGGGCGCCCGTGAGCTCTACGACATGGGGAGGAGATGAAGCCCTGTCTCTTATACACATCTAGATGTGTATAAGAGACAGATCTACCACTACCAGTTCAATTCAACGTTGTGCAGGACATGCAATAACAAAATGCTAAAACTTCCTGTACACCATGTGTAAAAATATGCTTTTTGAAGTAGAACCACTGGTTGGTTTCTCGACGTTTTCGATGAGATTGCTCTATCGAGAAGTTCCTTTATTCCTTTGTATGAAAGGTGTCTGGTGGGATGCGAACCTGCAACATTTCGCTATGAAGTCAAGTGTCGTACCCATTAGACCACGGACACCTATAGGATGTAGTACTGTACGTCACCTAACCCCCAAGCACTTTCATACAACTGACTGAAACCAGCATTTTGATGGCCTTATAGGCCTAATAGATTTCTGAAACGCATCATTTGTGAAAAATTGCATTCATTTTGGTGAATGAAGGGACCTGGAGATTAACGTTTTATGTTCATTACATGTGCGGGCTTACATTTTTGTTCCGAATGGATAAATCGGGGAGAAGCAGTAACATATACACATCATTCAACACATCATTTATAGGGAAATGATACCAAGAATTTCACTCGATCCATCTCACAAACTACTTTAAAGTGTCAACCATCAAAGAATAAATTATTTGACGCTCCGTAACTAAACTTAAATGTGACTGTTCACTGTTCGCTAGTTAGAATAATATTACGTGTAGGCCTACTTGTTATTATCACGTACTTACGTCATAGCATCACGTACGTACATGATATTATTACGAACGATAGTAATAGAAACCTTTAGGTGGAAGGTAAGTTAAACCTTATTACCCAACGTGTACCCAACGTGAATCTTGATTGCTCCGCATATTTTATGAAAAATTTATATTTTAAAAAGTGTTGAGCTATAAACTGAACAATAAACTATTGTTTATTGCATATGTTCAATGTGGATTTCATGGAGTAGGACTATAACCAAATATTGCAATTTTGGTCCTTAGGTTAAAAGCAGAACATGATTCGGTTTTAGAATGATAAAACAATGTTTTGGTCATTGCAGGTAAATTTACATGATGAGTAACTTAGTAGTACACTTTTTGACTCGAAATGCCAACAGACTACATGCTATGCGATGGATTAGGAGCCTTCACATTAAAATGCCAATAATACACGTTCCTGCAGTCTTTATGTTTGGAAAGACGTCGTCTGTGAGGTCTTTTTCGGAAAAAGTGTCTTCAACGTCATCCAAGTTAATCAGCAAGAGTGGCAGCGATAATGGTTTCAATAAAGTACAGGCAATTTTTGCGTCAGATGATGGTAAATTTGTAAACGTTTCATGGAATGATGGTCGTGTGACGCATTATCCGTACATTTGGCTAAGGGATAACTGCCGTTGCAAACATTGCTATGATTTCAATCTCAATGAAAGAGTATTTTCTTTAAAAGACATTAATGCAAGTGCAACACTACATTTTTCTGAGTTGGCTGAAGACAGTACTTTAAAACTACATGATACAAGCGGGCATACTACAGTCATTCATCCCTCATGGTTAAAAGACCGAAATGTTGGAGAGATCAGGAGTGATCCTCTCATAAAACAAATACACTGGGGGTCTGATGTGATGACATATTTGCCAAGATTCCAATACGATGATGTAATAAATAATAGCACTACCCTCTATAAGTGGATGAAATGCACCAAAGAATATGGCTTATCTTGGATTAAAGGAGCGCCGACGCAAAACGACGAGCTCAGGACACTTGGGAAAAGACTTGCCCATCTTAGGGAAACATTTTACGGGTGAGTTGTAGAGTACATTAAAACGACCAATTTAAAATGTTATTTCTTTTTGTTATGTTATTAAAAAGGTGTTTTTCCTCATCCACGACAAACCCTCTCCATACAAACTCTCCATTCACTATTGAAAAGTATTTAAACGTATGACTAGACTACTGGTGAAAACAGGAGATGCATATGGTCTCGAAGTGGGATGATTATTTTAGAGAAAAAAAATATTTGAAAATAAAATTAAAACTCTATGTATTCTGATTTAATTACCGTAGGTCAGTTTTCGTGATCTTCCACAAAATGTCTTAGAATAACTGCCATTTTTATCGATGACCGTGTGCTCGTGAAATCAACTACTGTAGTAAAAATCCATGCATAGGTCTAACATACCCGGTAGGGTGTCTTTTACAGTACCGTTACAAAATGAACTGTTGCGTAACTGTTTCACTGGGGAAATCTAACGCTATTTGTAAGACTCATTACAATTATTAAAATGCTTTTTAGTAAAAAAAAAAAAAAGAAAGAAAGAAAGAAAAGAAAGAAGGAATGCGGTATTTAGGTGAGCACCTATTTCGTATGTAGGTATAAATCGTGTTAGTATATGAATAAGGGGTAGCAGGGGTGGATCTATCTGAATTAAATAAAACACATGTGTAAAGGAGCGAGTTCTGTTTAGGAGTCAACAAGGGTGTTCTGCTACTCAGGATGGGTTCGCAAGGGTGAGTTTATTTAATAGTGGGCCTACTATAGATTTTTTGTTGAAAATATTTTGTTGCATTTACTTTTAGATGGCTACTAATAAACAAGATTTATTTCTCATTTTAGTGTTGTTTCGCGGGTCGAATCGAAAGCAGATCCATTCTTTTTGGGCTATACTTCAAAGGAGTTACCTTTGCACACAGACTACACGTATGGAGCCAACATTCCAGGGGTAATACGAATTATTATGCCAAACATAAATTTTCAAATTGTCTTCATCAACAAATTTTGCTAAACGTTAAAGGCAATATAAGAAGAGTAAACCTTTGGTTAGTGAAATTTGCTAGAATATGTTAGATCGAAGAATGTAGATCAGAAAAAAAAAAACTGATCATTTCTATCCGTTTCATTTTTAGTGTTGATCTTTTATCAGTTCGCCTTTTATGAGCAATTCATTTTTTTTTTCGTTTCAATGTTTAAGATTTTTCACAGTCTTTTAAAAAAAGGTGGGATACAGACATTATTTATAGCCATCAATATTTCAATTAAACACATCACTTCTGTTTTTATAGATTGTTTTTCTGCATGGAATAAAATGTGCGCCCTCTGGTGGTAAAAGCTGGTTGGTTGATGGGTTTAAATTGGCAAAAGATCTCAAGAAGAATGATCCAACTGCATTCAAGTTGTTATCTACTGGTATACTGAACTATGAAATGAATGGATTTGATATTGGGCCACAATTTGATCACAGGTGTAATACACAGGTTATAAGGTAAACATTTCAATTCAAAATAACGTTTGTAGTCTTAGAGAGTAAAACTGGTAAAACACTATACTGTAGCATAAGCAGAAACTTTAATTCACACGGTCAAATTAGGCCTACTATTTGAACGAAAGTTTTATATTAATAGTAGGCCTATGTAATATTGATAATAATAATAATAATAATAATAATAATAATAATAATAATAATAATAATAATAATAATAATAATATTGTATTGTTATTAATTTTTATAATCATTTTATTATTAGGCCTAATATTATCATTACAATTAATAATCAAAATAATAATTATTGTATTGTTTAAATCTGAAGAGTCAATTGGCGCGGTGATGTTGACAAAATCGCATACAATGACTATACACGGACAGAGTATTTGACTAACATCTCTGTTGATGACATGCCAGCGTATTATGAAGCATTGACTAAATTTATCTCCATGGCCTACTCCCAAGAATACCTTCTAGAAGCTATGATTGAGGAAGGCAAGTGTAGAATTATCAATTATTTATGAAACTTCATTGATTAAGTCTATTAATGCTACTTATTATTGCTACTGTTATTTTTAATTCTCTTTTACATTTTCACTTGCAGCTTCACTACTACGACACCCGATAGAAACTTGAAACATAACAAACATATATTAAACTAATATAAGAAATCAAATTGATGTAAATTTATGTAAACAATGGAGTATCGTGTATCCTATGCTCTAAACGTTCGACAGTGAAAGCATCGCACGCTTAAATGATGATTTTTTTAATATGAGATAATGGTTGCCAGAGGCGTAGTTAAGATATGACAGTAAAAGGCTGGATATGATGAGTTTGACGACGTCGGGACGAGTTTCTGAAATTTCAAATTTTTCGTGGCGGCGGGTGCGATAATTAGCCAAAAATAAAATTTTATTTTTATTCGGAATCAGCATTATTGGCGGGCGGCGGGTTCGCTAAACAAGATATAAAAAATCTCGCCTAAGCGCTTAATCATGGTGGTGGTTGTAAATCTAGGATATAACATTCTAGGAAAATATAAAATTTAAAACTAATAAACATTCGAAATATTACC